>NC_045787.1:74127118-74422118 GCF_009873245.2 Balaenoptera musculus
AGTGGAACTAACCACAATGGAACAAAGCTAGAAATCAATAACAAAAGGAAAACTGGAAAACTCTTAAATACATGGAAAGTAAATAACACACTCTTAAGGAACCAATAAATCAAGGAAAGAATCACTAGGGAAATTAGAAAATATTTTGAGATAAAAAAATAAAACCCCAACACACCAAAACTTATAAGATGCAGCAAAACCAGAGCTCTGAGGGAAATTTATAGCTATAAACACCACCATTAAAAAAAAAGATTTCTGGGCTTCCCTGGTGGCGCAGTGGTTGAGAGTCTGCCTGCCAATGCAGGGGACAAGGGTTCGAGCCCTGGTCTGGGAGGATCCCACATGCCGCGGAGCAGCTGGGCCCGTGAGCCACAATTACTGAGCCTGCGCGTCTGGACCCTGTGCTCCCAACAGGAGAGGGCGCGATGGTGAGAGGCCCGCGCACCGCGATGAAGAGTGGCCCACGCTTGCCACAACTGGAGGAAGCCCTCGCACAGAAACTAAGACCCAACACAGCCAAAGATAAATAAATTAATTAATTAAATTAAAAAAAAAAAAAAGATTTCAGGAAGACCTTCAAGATGGCAGAGGAGTAAGATGTGGAGATGACCTGCCTCCCCACAAATACATCAAAAATACATCTACATGTGGAACAACTCTTACAGAACACCTACTGAATGCTGGCAGAAGACCTCAGACTTCCCAAAGGGCAAGAAACTCCCCACCTACCTGGGTAGGGCAAAAGAAAAAAGAAAAAACAGAGAAAAAAGAATAGGGACGGGACCTGCACCTCTGGAGGGGAGCTGTGAAGGAGGAAAAGTTTCCACACACTAGGAAGCCCCTTCACTGGTGGAAACAGGGAGTGGGCAGGCGGGGAAGCTTCGGAGCCACGGAGGAGAGTGCAGCAACAGCAGTGCAGGGGGGAAAGCGGAGAGATTACCGCACAGAGGATCAGTGCTGACCAGCACTCACCAGCCTGAGAGGCTTGTCTGCTGACCTGCCAGGGCAGGTTGGGGCTGGGAGCTAAGGGTCAGGCTTCGGAGGTCAGATCCCAGGGAGAGGACTGGGGTTGGCTGCGTGAACACAGCCTGAAGGGGGCTAGTGCACCATAGCTAGCCAGGAGGGAGTCGAAGAGAAATTATGAAACTGTCTAAGAGGCAAGAGACCGTTGTTTCAGGGTGAGCAAGGAGAGGGGATTTAGAGCACTGCCTAAATGAGCTCGAGACGGGTGCAAGCCGCGGCTACCAGCGCAGACACCAGAGACGGGCATGAAATGCTAAGGCTGCTGCTGCAGCCACCAAGAAACCTGTGTGCAAGCACAAGTCACTATCCACACACCCCCCAGGAGCCGGTGCAGCCCCACCACTGCCAGGGTCCTGTGATCCAGGGACAACTCTCCCAGGAGAACACACAGCACACCTCAGGCTGCTGCAACGTCATGCTGGCCTCTGCACCTGCAGGCTCATCCCGCATCCAGTACCTCTCCCTCTCCCCAGCCTGGGTGAGCCAGAGCCCCCGATCAGCTGCTACTTTAATCCCCTCCTGTCTGGGCAAGGAACAGATGCCCTCAGGCGACCTACACACAGAAGCAAAGCCAAATCCAAACCTGAACCCCAGGAGCTGTGCGAACAACGAAGAGAAAGGGAAATTTCTCCCAGCAGTCTCAGGAGCAGCGGATTAAATCTCGACAATCAACTTGATGTACCCTGCATCTGTGGAATACCTGAAGAGACAACAAGCCATCCCAAAATTGAGGAGATGGACTTTGGGAGGAAGTATAGACTTGTGGTTTGCTTTCTGCACATAATTTGTTTCTGGTTTTATGTTTATCTTGGTTTAGTATTTAGACCTTATTATCATTGGTAGATTTGTTTATAGATTTCGTTTCTCTCTTCCTTTTTTTATATATATATTTTTTTCCTTTTTCTCTTTTTGTGAGTGTGTATGTGTATGCTTCTTTGTGTAATTATGTCTGTATAGCTTTGCATATACCATTTGTCCTAGGGTTCTGTCTGTCCGTTGTTGTCTTTTTTTTTAAGTATAGTTTTTAAGGCTTGTTATCATTGGTAGATTTCTTTATTGGTTTGGTTGCTCTCTCCTTTCTTTTTTTTTTTAATAATTATTTTATTTTAATAACTTCATTTTATTTTACTTTTCTTTCCTTTCTTTTTTCTCCCTTTTCTTCCAAGCCTTGTGGCTGACAGGGTCTTGGTGCTCCAGCCAGCTGTCAGGCCTGAGCCTCTAAGGTGGGAGAGCCGAGTTCAGGACAATGGCCTACCAGAGACCTCCCAGCCCCACGTAATATCAATCAGCAAGAGCTCTCCGAGAGATCTCCATCTCAACACTAAGATCCAGATCCATTCAACGACCAGCAAATCCAAAGTTGGACACCCCATGCCAAACAACTAGCAAGAGAGGAACACAACCCCATCCATTAGCAGAGAGGCTGCCTACAATCATAATAAGTTCACAGACACCCCAAAACACACCACCGGATGCAGTCCTGCCCACCAGAAAGACAAGATCCAGCCTTATCCACCAGAACACAGGCACCAGTCCCCACCACCAGGAAGCCTACACAACCCACTGAACCAACCTTACCCACTGGGGGTAGACACCAAAAACAATGGGAACTACAAACCTGCAGCCTGCCAAAAGGAGACCCAAACACAGTAAGTTAAGCAAAATGAGAAGACAGAGAAATACGCAGCAGATGAAGAAGCAAAGTAAAAACTGACAAGACCAAAAAATTAAGGGGAAATAGGCAATACACATGAAAAAGAATTCAGAGTAATGATAGTAAAGATGATCCAAAATCTTGCAAATAGAATGGAGAAAATACAAGAAACGTTTAACAAGGACCTAGAAGGACTAAAGAGCAAATAAACAATGATGAACAACACAATAAATGAAATTTAAAATTCTCTAGAAGGAATCAATAGCAGAATAACTGTGGTAGAAGAACAGAAAAGTTACCTGGAAGATAAAATAGTGGAAATAACTACCGCAGAGCAGAATAAAGAAAAAAGAATGAAAAGAATTAAGGACAGTCTCAGAGACCTCTGGGACAACATTAAATGCACCAACATTTGAATTATAGGGGTCCAGAAGAAGAAGAGAAAAAGAAAGGGACTCAGAAAATATTTGAAGAGATCATAGTTGAAAACTTCCCTAATATGGGAAAGGAAATAGTGAATCAAGTCCAGGAAGCACAGAGAGTCCCACATAGGATAAATCCAAGGAGAAACACGCCACGACACATATTAATCAAACTATCAAGAATTAAATACAAAGAAAAAATATTAAAAGCAGCAAGGGAAAAGCAACAAATAACATACAAGGGAATCCCCATAAGGTTAACAGCTGATTTCTCAGCAAAAACTCTACAACCCAGAATGGAGTGGCAGGACATATTTAAAGTGAGGAAAGGAAAAACCTACAACCAAGATTACTCTACCCAGCAAGGATCTCATTCAGATTTGATGGAGAAATTAAAACCTTTACAAACAAGCAAAAGTTAAGAGAATTCAGCACCACCAAACCAGCTTTACAACAAATGCTAAAGGAACTTCTCTAGACAGGAAACACAAGAGAAGGAAAAGACGTACAATAACAAACCCAAAACAATTAAGAAAATGGTAGGGGCTTCCCTGGTGGCGCAGTGGTTGAGAGTCTGCCTGCCAGTGCACGGGACACGGGTTCGAGCCCTGGTCTGGGAAGATCCCACATGCTGTGGAGTAACTAGGCCCGTGAGCCACAATTACTGAGCCTGCGCGTCTGGAGCCTGTGCTCCGCAACAAGAGAGGCCGCGATAATGAGAGGCCCGCGCACCGCTATGAAGAGTGGACCCCACTTGCCACAACTAGAGAAAGCCCTCACACAGAAACGAAGACCCAACACAGCCATAAATAAATTTTTTTAAAAAATTAAACTTAAAAAAAAAAAAAAGAAAATGGTAACAGAGGCATACATATCGATAATTACCTTAAATGTAAATAGATTAAATGCTCCAACCAAAAGAAATCAACTGGCTGAATGGATACAAAAGCAAGACCCGTATATATGCTGTCTACAAGAGTCCCAATTCAGACCTGGGACAGATACAGACTGAAAGTGAGGGGATGGAAAAAGATATTCCATGCAAATGGAAATCAAAAGAAAGCTGGAGTACCAATGTTCATATCAGAAAAAATAGACTTTAAAATAAACACTATTACAAGAGACAAAGAAGGACACTACATAATGATCAAGGGATCAACCCAAGAAGAAGATATAACAATTGTAAATATTTATGCACCCAACATAGGAGCACCTCAATACATAAGGCAAATGCTAACAGCCATAAAAAGGGAAATTGACAGTAACACAATCATAGCAGGGGACTCTAGCACCCCACTTTCACCAATGGACAGATGATCCAAAATGAAAATAAATAAGGAAACACAAGCTTTAAATGATACATTAAACAACATGGACTAAATTGACATTTATAGGACATTCCACTCAAAAACAACAGACTACACTTTCTTCTCAAGCGCTCATGGAACATTCTCCAGGAAAGATCATATCTTGGGTCACAAATCAAGCCTTGGTAAAATTAAGAAAATTGAATTGTATCAAGTATCTTTTCCGACCACAATGCTATCAATTACAGGGAAAAAACTGTAAAAACTACAAACACATGGAGGCTAAACAATACACTACTAAATAACCAAGAGATTACTGAAGAAATCAAAGAGGAAATCAAAAACTTCCTAGAAACAAATGACAATGAAAACACGATGACCCAAAACCTATGGGACGCAGCAAAAGCAGTCCTAAGAGGGAAGTTTATAGCAATACAATCCTACCTTAAGAAACAAGAAACATCTCAAATAAACAACCTAACCTTACACCTAAAGCAATTAGAGAAAGAAGTACAACAACAACAAAAAAACCCTAAAGTTAGGAGAAGGAAAGAAATCATAAAGATCAGATCAGAAATAAATGAAAAAGAAATGAAGGAAACAACAGCAAAGATCAACAAAACTAAAAGCTGGTTCTTTGAGAAGATAAACAAAATTGATAAACAATCAGCCGGAGTCATCAAGAAAAAAAGGGAGAAGACTCAAGTCAACAGAATTAGAAATGAAAGAGGAGAAGTAACAACTGACCCTGCAGAAATACAAAGAATCATGAGGGATTACTACAAGCAACTATATGCCAATAAAATGGACAACCTGGAAAAAATGGACAAATTCTTAGAAAAGCACAACCTTCCAAGACAGAACCAGGAAGAAATAGAAAATATAAACAGACCAATCACAAACACTGAAATTGAAACTGTGATTAAAAATCTTCCAACAAACAGAAGCCCAGGACCAGATGGCTTCATAGGTGAATTCTATCAAACGGTTAGGGAAAAGCTAACACATATCCTTCTAAAGCTGCTCCAAAATATAGCAGAGTGAGGAACACGCCCAAGCTCATTCTATGAGGTCACCATCACCCTGATAACCAAAGCCAGACAAAGATGTCACAAAAAAAGAAAACTACAGACCAATGTCACTGATGAACATAGATGCAAAAAATCCTCAACAAAACACGAGCAAACAGAATCCAACAGCATAGTAAAAGGATCATACACCATGATCAAGTGGGGTTTATCCCAGGGATGCAAAGATTCTTCAATACACACAAATCAGTCAATGTGATACATCATATTAACAAACTGAAGGATAAAAACCATATGATAATCTCAATAGATGCAGAAAAAGCTTTTGACAGAATTCAATACCGATTTATGATAAAAAAAAAAAACTCTCCAGAAAGTAGGCATAGAGGGAACTTACCTCAACATAATAAAGGCCATATATGATAAACCCACAGCCGACATTGTTCTCAGTGGTGAAAAACTGAAACCATTTCCTCTAAAATCAAGCAAAAGATGAGGTTGCCCACTCTCATCACTATGATTCAACATAGTTTTGGAAGTTTTAGCCACAGCAATCAGAGAAGAAGAAGAAATAAAAGGAATTCAAATCAGAAAAGAAGAAGTAAAGCTGTCACTGTTTGCAGATGACATAATACTATACATAGAGAATCCTAAAGATTCTACCAGAGAACTACTAGAGCTAATCAATGAATTTGGTAGAGTAGCAGGATACAAAATTAATGCCCAGAAATCTCTTTCATTCCTATACACTAATGATGAAAAATCTGAAAGTGAAATTTAGGAAACACTCCCATTTACCACTGCAACAAAAAGAATAAAGTACCTAGGAATAAACCTACCTAAGAAGACAAAAGACCTGTATGCAGAAAATTATAAGACACTGATGAAAGAAATTAAAGATGATACAAACAGATGGAGAGATATACCACGTTCTTGGATTGGAAGAATCAACATTGTGAAAATGACTATACTAACTGAAGCAATCTACAGATTCAATGCAATCCCTATCAAACTACCAATGGCATTTTTCACAGAACTAGAAAAAAAATTTCACAATTTGTATGGAAACACAAAAGACCCCAAATAGCCAAAGCAATCTTGAGAAAGAAAAACGGAGCTGGATGAATCAGGCTCCCTGACTTCAGACTATGCTACAAAGCTACAGTAATCAAGACAGTATGGTACTGGCACAAAAACAGAAATATAGATCAATGGAACAGGATAGAAAGCCCAGAGATAAACCCACACACATGTGGTCAACTTATCTTTGATAAAGGAGGCAAGAATATACAAAGGAGAAAAGACAGCCTCTTCAATAAGCGGTGCTGGGAAAACTGGACAGCTACATGTAAAAGAATGAAATTAGAACACTCCCTAACACCATACACAAAAATAAACTCAAAGTGGATTAAAGACCTCAATGTAAGGCCAGACACTATAAAACTCTTAGAGGAAAACACAGGCAGAACACTCTATGACATAAATCACAGCAAGTCCCTTTTTGACCCACCTCCTAGAGAAATGGAGATAAAAACAAAAATAAACAAATGAGATCTAATGAAATTTAAAAGCTTTTGCACAGCAAAGGAAACCACAGACAAGACAAAAAGACAACCCTCAGAATGGGAGAAAATATTTGCAAATGGAGAAACTGACAAAGGATTAATCTCCAAAATTTACAAGCAGCTCATACAGCTCAATATCAAAAAAACAAACAACCCAATCCAAAAATGGGCAGAAGACCTAAATAGACATTTCTCTAAAGAAGATATACAGATTGCCAACAAACACATGAAAGGATGCTCAACATCACTAATCATTAGAGAAATGCAAATCAAAACTACAATGAGGCATCACCTCACACCAGTCAGAATGGCCATCATCAAAAAAATCTACAGACAATAAATGTTGGAGAGGGTGTGGAGAAAAGGGAACCCTCTTGCACTCTTGGTGGGAATGTAAATTGATACAGCCACTATGGAGAGCAGTATGGAGGGTCCTTAAAAACTAAAAATAGAACTACCATATGACCCAGCAATCCCACTACTGGGCATATAACCTCAGAAAACCATAATTCAAAAAGAGTCATGTACCACAATGTTCACTGCAGCTCTATTTACAAGAGCCAGGACATGGAAGCAACCTAAGTGTCCATCAACAGATGAATGGAAAAAGAAGATGTGGCACATATATACAATGGAATATTACTCAGCCATAAAAAGAAACGAAATTGAGTTATTTGTAGTGAGGTGGATGGACCTAGAGTCTGTCATACAGAGTGAAGTAAGTCAGAAAGAGAAAAACAAATACCGTATGCTAACACATATATATGGAATCTAAGAAAGAAAAAAAAAATGGTCATGAAAAACCTAGGGGCAAGACGGGAATAAAGACACAGACCTACTAGAGAATGGACTTGAGGATATGGGGTGGGGGAGGGTAAGCTGTGACAAAGTGAGAGAGTGGCATGGACATATATACACTACCAAACATAAAATAGATAGCTAGTGGGAAGCAGCCACATAGCACAGGGAGATCAGCTCGGTGCTTTGTGACCACCTAGAGGGGTGGGATATGGAGGGTGGGAGGGAGGGAGATGCATGAGGGAAGAGAAATGGGAACATATTGTATATGTATAACTGATTCACTTTGTTATAAAGCAGAAGCTAACACACCATTGTAAGGCAATTATACTCCAATAAAGATGTTAAAAAAAAAAACAACAGATAGCTAGTGGGAAGCAGCCTCATAGCACAGGGAGATCAGCTCAGTGCTTTGTGACCACCTAGAGGTGGGATAAGGAGGGTGGGAGGGAGACGCAAGAGGGACGAGATATGGGGATATATGTATATGTATAGCTGATTCATTTTGTTATAAAGCAGAAACTAACACATCATTGTAAAGCAATTATACTCCAATAAAGCTGTTAAAAAAAAAAAAAAACAAATCAGAATTGGGGACATGGCATGGCTTGGCCCATATAGGAGAAACCCCACCAGCAACTTTGTCAGAGTTGCTTTTATTCAAGTAATTCTGCTATTATTCCTTTCTGTTTCTACCATGTCTCCCTACCTTGAGTATTCCGAAATAGTCAGGCACAGTCTTTTTTTTTTTTTTTTTTTTTTTTTTGGCTGCATTGGGTCTTCGTTGCTGCGTGCAGGCTTTCTTTAGTTGCGGCCAGCCAGGGCTACTCTTCATTGCGGTGCACAGGCTTCTCATTGTGGTGGCTTCTCTTGTTGCAGAGCACGGGCTCTAGGCGTATGGTTTTCAGTAGTTGTGGCTTGCAGGCTTCAGTAGTTGTGGCTCATGGGCTCTAGAGTGCAGGCTCAGTAGTTGTGGTGCACGGGTTTAGCTGCTCCATGGCATGTGGAATCTTCCTGGACCAGGGATCGAACCCATGTCCCCTGCATTGGCAGGAGGATTCTTAACCATTCACCACCAGGGAAGTCCTGGCATCCTCTTTTAATATATGCATTATGGAAACTGTTTGCCCAGCTAAACAGATAAACATGTTTTCTACATTTATTTGTTCATGCGTTGAAAACAGAAAAACACAAGGTGTTTTTTAATGTCTTTCTAGCTTTGCCATATAATAATAATATTATATGGCAATAATAATTGTTCCCAAGCACTCTTAATTTACATATCATGACTTTTGTGATATTTTTTTCTTGTTAATTGAATATTCATCCTTGGTATCTCAAAGCACAACAACTTGTCACCTAATTCTGATCCCTCTAAAGGAGTCAAGATCTCTGGGTGCATGATAAAGAGATGACTGTCTCTTCCTTGCCAGCAAAAGAAAGATATATTATATGCAGGTACATAGGTATCTTCCTAAGTGTTTGCTCTAGTTACCTTCCTCTTTACCATGGATACACATATCAGCATTGAATGGTGCCAATTTTCAATGAGGTAGCTTACATACAGAGAAAACTACCCAAGAAGAAGCTCAATGACTCTGAAATACTCTGCCTAAATGACTGGACTTCTAAAATGTAGCACTTTCTTAAATTTTTGTAATACATTCAGTAGAGCACTTTTTTAAAAGATGTAATTCTTTCACACTGCTTCAGTGATTAGTAGTAGCTCTATCTAGTCATTTCCGTAGACTGTGATAAATGCCAAATAACTCAAAGCCCAGATTTCTGATAGAATTTCTATTACTGCAATGTGTAGAATGTGTGTGAAGAATGCTGAAAAGCAGGAAATGACTTGGATAGCAATGGAGATATTATGCTATATTTGTTTAAGTTGCTGTATGAAAGGCAAACCTTCGCATTCCCCTCATCACTAGGGCTGTGATTAAAACTCCGGCTGCCTAAAACCAAATATAAGGTTGTGTTCTCTTCACTCAGCTGTCAATCTTTCAACTAGTTGGTTTACAGGTTCTGAGAAAAGACACGCTCCTGTTTTAAACATGTGGATGAAAGATCCGGCTTTTGCAAATTCAATTAGACAGAAAATTGAGTTTTTTCTCTTAATTCCACATCACTGTGGAATAGTGACAACTACAGGACCTTGGGTTGTTACTTTGTTGAACTCTGTTTTTCCTTATTAATATTTATTTTACTGTCTCCACCTATAAATTCATATTTAAATGTATACACTATTCTCATGTACATTTAATGTAATACATATTCATAAATCTAAGTTGATGTAACTTTGACACAGATGACATCATGAATATATAAAGAAAATGATGGCGAATGTCATAGCCTGAAGTATCGGGAAAAGCCAATGTTAAGATGCTCATTAAGTTTCTCACATTCCTCATGTTTTCAATAAACATGTCAGTAAATGTCTACACTCCATGATCTTAATTAAGCAAGGGTCAATTAGAAAACATTTCACTTTTAACTTTGCTGATCAATGCACAAGTTCAAACAGCATTACTCCATTTTTGCACTGGATTTTCTAAGTGGTCTTTTAAAAAAATAACTGAAGTTATTATGCTTCAAACTTTCTTTAAAAATAAGACTTATAACAAAAAAGAAAACCATAGTATTAATATCTTTTGGGGTACCTAAGAGTCACTTAAAGTAGTCTAATGAAAGATCTAATTGTGTTTCTTGCACTGTTTTTCTCTCTGGTTAAAACGTTGTACGTAATATGAGATAAAAGCTAACAAAAATAAGTAGGAATAAAATTACTATCATTTTTATCACTTAAGAAACTCAAAAATGGGATTGGAGAGGTACAAGATGATGGTAAAGGAAGACCCTCAGCTCACCTCCCATGGACACATCAAGTCCACACCCACATACTGAGTAATTCCTCTTGAAGAAGACTAAGGGCTGACTGAACAACTATGCACATAGAAGGACCACATAGAAATGTGTAGGAAAGACAGAGACACAGGACCCATGGGAACCCTACCCCTGACAGCAACTTTCAGTAGGGAGGGAAATTGCTTAGGGGTCTGAGCACAGAATCACACACCCTGGGAGACAGTGAAAAAACAGCAGTTTAAAGAGCACCTAGACTACACAGGAAGGAATTCATTTACTAACCCTAGAGCAAAATGGAAAGAGAACTGCTGGAGCTCTCTCTGAGATCAAAGGCACCAGTGAGCGCCATCACTAGAGTCTATCTAGGATTCCCCCACCCACACCTGCTCCAGCTCCAGCTGCCCCACCAAGGCAGCCTTAGCCTAGGGACTGCTCCCAGCCAGGAAACACTTCAGACCTAGCTGCCCCACCAATGTGGCCTTGGGCACAGCACTCCCCAAGGGCAAACCCCAACCTGGCCCTGCTCTAGCCCCAGCTGCCCTGCCAAGTCAGCCTCAGATGCAGTGCTCCCCAGGGACTGCCCCTAGGCCCTAGCCCCTGGCCACTCTAGCTCCAGCAAGCCTGCCAAAGCCGTCAGGTTCTAGTAGTCCACACAGGGGATGCTCCCATACAGGGCCACTCCTTCAAGACCAGGAGAGGTAGCTGTTTCACCTAATTCAGAGAAACAAAAACTTAAATTCAAACAAAATGAGGAGACAGAGGAATATGTTTCAAACAAAAGAACAAAATAAAACCCAAGGGGAAAAAAATGCTACTGAAAATGGAGATAAGTAATTCACCTGATAAAGAATTCAAAGAAACTGTTATAAGGATGCTTACTGAACTCAGGAGACGAGTGGAGGGCCTCAGTGAGAACTTCAACAAAGACTTAGAAAATATAAGAAAGAACCAATCAGAACTAAAGAATACAATAACTGAAATAAAAAATACACTAGAGGGAATAAACAGCAGATTAGATGATACAGAAGAATGAGTAAGTGATCTGGAAGATAGAACAGTGGAAATTACCTAATCAGAACAGCAAAAAGAATTTGTTTTAAATGAGGTGAGTTTAAGGGACCTCTGAGACAACATCAAGCATATTAATATTTGCATTATAGGTGTCTTAGAAGGAGAAAAGAGAAAGAGACAGAAAACTTATTTGAAAAAATAATGGCTGAAAGCTTCCCTAACCCAGGGAAGGATACAGACATCTAGGCATAGGAAGCACAGAGTCCCAAACAAGGTGAACCTAAAGAGACCCACACCAAGACATACAATTAAAATGGCAAAAGTTAAAGAGAGAATCCTAAAGGTAGCAAGAGAAAAACAACTAATCACATACAAGGGAAGACTACCAGATGATTTTTCAGCAGAAACTTTACAGGCCAGAAGAGAGTGGCAGGATATATTTAAAGTGCTGACAGGAAAAAACTTATAACCTAGAATACTTCATCAGGCAAGTTTGTCAGTTAGAACTGAAAGAGAGATAAAGAGTTTCCCAGACAAGCAAAAACTAACGGAGTTCATCCCCACTAAACTGGACTTACAAAAAATGTTAAAGGGTCATCTTTAAGCAGAAAAGGCTACAACTATAAATAAGAATATATGAAATAAAAAAATCTCACTGGTAAAGGCAAATACATAGTAAAGGCAAGTGGATCAGCCACTTAAAAAGCTACTATAAAGAGTAAAACATGAAAGTAGTACAATCAACTATAACTACTAGGTAATTAAGGGACACACAGTCTTTTAAAAAGATGTAAAATATGACATCAAAAAAATAAAATGGGGTGGAGTGGTTAAAAATGTGGTACTTTTAGAATGTCTTTGAACATAAGTGACCATCAGCTTAAAACAGATGGATATATATACAGGTCAATATATATGAACAACATGGTAACCACAAACCAAAAATCTATACAATGGATACACAAAAAATAAAGAGAAAGGAATACAAATATAATACTAAAGGAATCCATCAAACCGCAAGGGAAGAAGCCAAGAGAAGAAGACAGGAACAGAGAAGAACTACAAGAAAACCAGAAAACAATTAACAAAGTAATTATTGATAAGTATGTACTTATTGCCATTTTAAGTGTAAATGGACTAATTGCTCTAATCAAAAGACATAGGGGTAGCTGAATGGATAAAAAACAAGAGACTTCTATATGCTGTGTACAAGACTCACCTCAGATCTAAAACACACATAGACTAAAAGTGAAAGGGTGGAAAAAGTTATTCCATGCAAATGGAAACAAAGAGAAAGCTGGGTAGCCATACTCATATCAGACAAAATAGACTTTAAAACAAAGACTGTAACAAAAGGAAGGGAGGATATTACATAATGATAAAGAATTCAACCCAATAGGAGGATATAACATTTGTAAACACTTATGGCACCCCCAACAGAGGAGCACCTAAATATGTAAAGCAAATATTAACAGAAATAAAGGGAGAAATACACAGCAATACAATAATACTAGGGGACTTTAATACCCCCATTCCATCCAAAAGTAGCAGAATGCACATTCTGTTCAAGTGCACATGGAACTTTCTCTGGGATAGATCACATGTTAGGCCAAAAAACATGTCTCAATAAATTTAAGAAGACTGAAACCATATCAAGCATCTTTTCTGACTATACAGAATGAAACTAGACATCAACTACAAGAAGAAAATTGTAAAAAAAGAACACGAACACATGGAGACTGAACAACATGATACTAAACAACCAATTTCAACAAACAAATCAAAGAGGAATTAAAAAAAATACCTTGAGACAAATG
This sequence comes from Balaenoptera musculus, assembly GCF_009873245.2. NCBI lineage: Eukaryota > Metazoa > Chordata > Mammalia > Artiodactyla > Balaenopteridae > Balaenoptera > Balaenoptera musculus. The sequence goes on from NC_045787.1 coordinate 74,140,612, forward strand.
AAAATGGAAACACAACTGTCCAAAATCTACAGGATGCAGCAAAAGCAGTTCTAACAGGCAAGTTCATAGTGATATAGCCCTATCTCAAGAAACAAGAAAAATCTGAAGAAACAATCTAAATGTACATTTAAGGGAACTAGAATCTAAAGAACAAAGTCCACAGTTAGTAGAAGGAAGGAATTAATAAAGATCAGAGCAGAAATAAATAAAAACTAAAAAATCAATAGAAAAGATCAATAAAACTAAGAATTGGTTCTTTGAGAAGACAAACAAAATTGACAAACCTTTAGCCAGACTCATCAAGAAAAAAAGAGAGAGCCCAAATAAATAAAATCAGAAGTGAAAGAGGAGAAATACACCCAACACCACAGGAATACAAAAGATCATAAGAGAATATTATAATCAATTATATGCCAACAAATCAGATAACCCAGAAGATATGGATAAATTCCTAGAAACATACAATCCTTCAAAACTGAATCATGGAGAAACAGAAAATCTGAATAGACTGATTGCAAGTAACAAAATTGAATCAGTGATCAAAAAATTCCCAAAAAACAAAAGTCCAGGTCCAGATAGCTTCACAGGTGAATTCTACCAAACATTTGAAGAAGAGTTAAAATTATTCCATCTTTCTAAGTTATTCCATCTTTCTAAATTATTCTATCTTTCTAAAATTATTCCAAAAAATTGCAAAGGAAAAAATGCTTCCAAACTCAATCTACAAGTTCAGAATCACCCTGATACCAAAACAGATAACCACTTATATGTGGAATCTGAAAAACAAGACAAATGAACAAACAAAACAAAACAGCAACATACTCATAGATACAGAGAACAAACTGGTGGTTGCCAAAGGGGAGGGAGGTGAGGGGAATGGAAAAATAAGTGAAAGGGATTATGAGATACAAGCTTCCAGCTATAAAATAAGTCATGAGGATGTAATGTACACATAGGGAACCTACTCAATAATATTATAACAATTTTGTATGGTCACAGATGGTAACTTTTCTTATTGCAGTGATCATTTCATAATGTATAAAAATATCAAATTGCTATTTTGTTCACCTTAAACCAATACAATACTGTATGTCAATTTTAACTGAATTTAAAAAAATTTTTTAAAGGAAAAGATACCTGAAAATAGTTGAAACAACTTTTCTTATCCTTTGCAAAAGTCTTACCTCTCCTCAAAATTCCAAGTAAATGTGTCATCCCCAAAGGAGAATTTTTATAAAAGCTATAGATCTCTTTGAGGGATCTGAATATTTAACTATAACTTGTACATTTGCAACTTATTTAATTCATATTAATATTGCCTCCAAATTTTAACTTGCAAAAATGCACAGCAAAAGATCTAGTTGAAATGTATTAAATACAAAAGTTCCTCTATGTGACATGCTAACACTAGATATAGTTTTAATGAAACACCTGTCCTACAAATAGAGAAGTGTAAAAGAAAGTTAACAGGGAAGACAAGTTAGAGGGCAGCACAAGTGAAAGACATAATACCAAACAGGAATGAATGTTATTAGATAAAAATTCTTCAAAGACTTAAGAAATACCCTAAACCAATAATCTGCACTAGAGTTCACAAATTATACTTAGGTAATTTTTTCTATTTTACTAAAAAGAATTTATATTCACTATCATGCTGTTGTCTAAAAGCCTTTTGACTTTATTTATTGATCTTTTGAAAAAAGCACTAAGATTAGTTGACTTAGGTTCCCTACACAAATTTTTCTTTGACTAAGAGAAAGAGGAAAATAAACAAGGCAGAGAGGAGAAAAAGGAAGAGAATGTACTAAAAATATCTTAAAATAACCGCAACAGAAGATAAATAATATTTCAAGTGAAAGAAATGGGAAAAGATTTGGTAGGAAATATCATAATTTTAGTTATAAGATATATCTTATAAAATTGTTTAATATGTGTGACTGTACATATTCCTTTAGCCAGCTAATTACAGAAAAGGGATCATAGACATGGATGACAGAAAATAAATGCTGTCGATCTACTTCTGGCAAGATGACAAAGTGAATCACTCCTGTTCCAAACAAAAAGAACGGGTGGATGAAATACAAACAAACAAACAAATACATAGCTTAGAAATACCCAGGCTCCAGAAACAAAGAGAGAACTCAAAGCCACAGTTACAGGAGTATAAGCTGACAGCATGACAATTTAAGAAGTACAGAGTAGAAATAGGGCCTAAGGGCCAACAGCTGAGGTTTTAAGGTCCTTATGTAGGGATAGAATACATGGTTTGGGGCCCACACAAGTAGGAGAGTTAGAAAATAACTAATATACCCAAGTAAAAAGTTCAAATAAAAAGATTGCTTACTCCATAAAAAGGCGTATTAAAAACAAAACACAATCTCTACTCACAGGCCCAGGAGAGCAGCAAGGAAGATGGTTCTCTGCCAAGAGCTCTAAATAAGAAAAAAGTTTCCCATGAAAGAGCAAAACCTAAAGATAGGTTTGGGGTTCAAATTTACTTTACATGCATGGTATGGTAATCCCATGCCAGATAAAAAACAGAGCCTAATAAGAATTTTTGTATACTATACTATACTATTATGGTATGACCTCCAGGAAATATTTTTAAATAGAAGCTGGGTTCTGAACAATGTGAAAAGTATGCATGTGTTTATCTAAGAAAGAAAACACAAATATATAAACACATACATTTGGTTCCATCTTTTTAAAAAAAGAGAGATCAATCAAAGCTAATTAAATTATTTGCCTGTGGGAAAGGAGAGAAGAGGGTGGAAGGGAGAAGAATAGAAGCTAGACTTCTCCAAATTTATCTTTTCTAGATTTGACTTTGAAACTATGTAAACATCTAACATAATTATGAAACAAGACTGAATCAAGAATTTTTAAAGTGATTCCCAAAATGTGAAAGTAAAATGAAACAAACTAATCTATGTATCAAGTTGATAGCATAAACACACAGAGAGCAATTATTTCAAGTGACTTCAAAACAGAGTAATTTGATTGTAAATCCTCAGTAGGATATACAACAAAGACCAAAAGAACTGCAAAGAAATTTTAAACAATTTCAGTAACCATATTATTAGTAATGGCATTGGTCTTGTTATACTGATTAACATAGAGAGAGCAAATAATTTTATTAATGTCACAAGAAACCAATGTTTTCAGCATGTTAAAAACACAAACACAAAAATAAAACAAGTAAAAACCCTGTAATCTCAAATTTGAATTGGAAATATCAGGATAAATTCATGAGATATTTTTCTTAAAAAAAAAAAACCTGACCTTGCCTAGCTCTTCATATTTCCATTAAAAATCCCTAGATACATTAACAAATCCAGAGCACTGAGCACCCCGTCATCCAGATTGTGGTCTCTAAATACCATTTTGCACTAAAAGGAACTAGGGTTTCTTAGAACAGCTGATCTCAGATCTAGGGTAGGAAACATACAAAATGAGCCTGAAATACCTTACTGTACCAGAAAACAAGAAGATAACTAAAAGCTAATGGTATTATGTCAAAAGGGCTCAGAGCTAACTTGAAGAGACAGTAAAAGATGGAACAATTTTAGGAAAAAGATAATATTTCAAAGGATTAAAATACTAAATATGTTGAAAATCCATGTGTTCCTAACAATTTTTAAAAATAAAAACATATTGCCTTTGGAGGATGTGATGGAGCCAACTTATTATTATGAAAATAGGTAAGTAAAAGGAAAGAATCGTGAATTATTTTTATTCTCTTTTCTTTATTAACTGTACCTCAGAGTAATTGAATAGTTGATGAGGACAAGTTCTTTATAGAAATATTCCAGCTAATAAATAAAAAAGAAAGCTAGATTTTACAACTCTGTATGGCATGATGAAATCTGGCCAGATTCATCAACGGGTGCTAAAATCATTAGGTAAACAGCAAATGGGGAATTTTACAAGGTATGGATCAACAGCTGAAACTACTGATCAATCTTTCCACTGCACAAAAAAAAGAGCAACCAGATGTTATATGCCTCCTGATATGATGCAATAGAAAGTATACACCACCACCTATGAAACATTCTTGCAAAAAATAAAATAAAACCAAGCCTGAGTAAGCCTTTACATCTAACTACAGAAACAGGAGACAGAGTAACATATTTAGCACCACCTAGGATGCAATCAGCAAAATCCTGAATGCAGGTGTGCAGAAAAAAGTTAACACAGCAGGCCTGAAATTCCTATCCTTAGAAAAGCCTGTTTGCAAGGTTGGACATTAGCAGGTATCTAGGAACTTGGATTTCAGTAGGGTTCCCACCATTCCCAGAACTGGTAAGGAGGCTCAATGTGCTTAAACTGTTTGTACAATGTGGTTTATGCTGAATGCCTGCTCTCCTGAGAGTCTGGAATTTTGGTACACGCCAGGCAGAAGATACCTACATAACCAGCCTCCAATAAAAACCCTGGTACTGAATCTCTGATGAGCTCTTCTTTTAAGCATTTCATATGTGTTGTCACAACTCATTCCTGAGGGTTAAAATTAAGCACATCCTGTGTGACTCTACTAGAAGACTCTTAGAAGCTTGTACCTGGTTTCCTCCACACTTTGCCCCATTTGTCTTTCCCCTCTACTGGTATTACTTTGTATCCTTTTGCTATAATAAATCATATCCATGAATATAACTATATGCTGAATCCTATGAGTCCTCCTGGTGAGTCACTGAACCTAGGAGTGGTCCTCGGAACCCCCAACACAGTGGGAAATGTAGCAGATTAATAAACTGAATTCATCAACAAATAAACTGCACAAGAAAAAAGGAGGGAACACCTGTAAAGAAATTTAATAATAAATGTTTAATTTTAATATTTTGTTTCAGTTCCAGTCTTTGTTTCAGTTTCAGTCTTGATTAAAGATTAAAAACCCTGACAGGAAAAAAATTTTATTTGTGATTAAAAAACCATAAAACTTAAATTTATATAAACATCTAAGCAATTGTACTAGTCTGTGGCATTTACACTCTTGAAGTCATTCAAGTCATTCAAAATTTAAAACTGCACTAAGGCTTTTGGAATATCCTGTATAAGTAACCTAAATTTGACTCAATAAGAATATCAAAAACCTGAATATATTCATGAACATCAAAAAATTAAATCAGCAGTCAAATATCTATCCACAAGAAAGCATCAACCCAAGACTGTTTATAGACAAGTATTACCAAATCTTAAAGAAAAAGGTAACCCTTATTTTAAATAAGACATTTTAGAGAACAGAAAAATAGAAAAAGCTGTTCAGCTTATTTTATAAGGCTAGTATAATCTTAATGCTCAAAATGACAAAAACCGTAAAAGAAAAAAACTATAGGCTAGTCTCATTTACTAACCTAGATTTTTTAAATTATACACAAAGTATTAGCAAATTTAATCAATTTAATCATGCAGAGTGTATGTCTATGTACATCATCTGGATGTCTATATACATATACACATACACATGTCTACATAACTATGTCATGATCAAGTAAGGTTTATCCCAGGAACTCAAGGATAGACTAACACTTAAAAACCTATTAACATAATTGTCACATCAATATATTAATGAAAAAAATCATATCTTTTAAAAAGATACAGGAAAAAATTCAACATGCACACATTATCTTTTTTAAGAACCTCTTAGCAAGCTAAGAATACAAGGAAATTTCCTTAATTTGATATTTAATAGTAAAACTTTAAAAGTATTTGAAGTCAGAACAAGGTGAAAACGTTTTTTCTTACTTACTGCTTCTATTCAACCTTGTACAGGAAATCCTAGTCAATTTTAAAAGTATTAAAAGCTTAAAGATATTTTAAAAGTCATTATTTGTAGATAATATAATTACATAGAAGATCCAAGAGAATCTAAAAATTGCCAAAACTAATAATGCAGTTCAACAGGTTACTGGATACAAGATCACTATACAAAAAATTAACAGCATTCCTATACACAAGGAATAACCAAGTAAAAATGTAATTAATGATCTTATTCACAATATAAAGAAAATCATAATGTACCTAAGAAAATATCTAACAAAATCTGAGTAAGACCTCTATAAAGGAAATTATAAAACTTTATCATCAGGCATAAATGGAAACAGAGATGAATGGAAAGATATACCATGTTGATGGATGGAAAGACTGAGTTTCATAAAGATGTCTATTCACACTAAATTACTCTATAAATTCAATTCTAATAGAAATCCTATGAGGGTTGTTAACAGATCTTGACAATATGTATGACCCTACAATTCACATGTGAGAGAAGAGACTGAAAATAGGACAATTTTGAAGAAGATGAACAAGGTGGGAAGGCTTACCCTAACAGCCATCATCATATTATAAAGCTTTGATAATTTAGATAGCATGATACTGGCACAGAGATAAAACAAACCTAACCACACAAAATAGAGAACCCAGAAACAGATCCACCTATTTATGGCAAGTTGGAAGATGAAAAAGTTAGGAATACAAGTCACTAAGGAAAGGAGAAATTACTTTTTTAAATGATGCTGAGAAATTAAGTTATACATATGGGGGGAAAAAACTAGATCACTGTCTCACAAAATAAATCCCAGGTGGATTTAAAAAACCTAAATCTAGAAAGCAAAATTATAACACTATTAGAGGAAAAAGCAGGAAATTAACCATATGGCATCAAAATAGGAAAAGTTTGCTTAAACAAGAGCCAAAAAAGTACAAGCATTAAAAGGAAAGGCTAAAAAATTTACACAATAAATTTTAAAACTTCTACACATCAAGACATTGTAAACAAAGTAAAAAGACAAGCCATAAAGTGGAACAAATTTATAATACATATAACCAAAAATGAATTATTATACAGAACTTCTAAATCAAAAAGAAAAAAACATTTTAAAAAAGGAATATGAATACACAATTCACAGAAAAGGAAATCCAAACAGCCAATAAATATATAAAAGGTTGCTCATTCTCACTAAATACTAGGGAAATTTAAATTAAAACAAAATAACATTTGACATTATGGTCTAATATTTTTAAGTATCAGCAAGTATGTGAGAAAAGGAAATCTTATGCTGGTTGAAGCATAAATTGGTATAGCTACTTTAGGGAATGAGTTGGCCACATCATGTAAAGTTGATAATGATTAAAACCAACAAATGCATACCCTAAAGAAACTTTCACACATATGTGTAAGGAAACAGGCATAAGAGGGCTCACTGCAGATTAAACTGGAAATAGTATAAATGTCCATAAATCAGTGTGTCATTATAGATAAATCTCAAAAACACTGGGGTCAGTAAAACAAACAAGCTCCAGAAAATGAATAATACGATACTATTTGTATGAAGTTTAAGAACATGCAAGCAATGGTATAGACCAGAACTTTCTGCCATGATGAAAATGTTCTGTATCTGCACCAATACAGTAGCCTAAAGCCACATGTGAATATTGAACACTTGTAATGTGGCTAGTGCTCCTGAGGAACTTAATGTATTTTATTGTATTTTAATTTTAATTTAAACGGGTAGTGGCCACCATATTGGCAGAGCAGGTATACATAATTTATGGATACACACATACATAGAAATATAAAATCTTGGAGGAAGAATACACACCAACTTCAGGATAGTGGTTACCTCTGGAGAAGTGAAATAGGCTAAAATGGGATGTGGAGGGATTCAACAGTCTCTGTGACCTTTTATTTCTTTAAAACAACAAAAATATATAAAATAAATATGTCAAAATGCTAATATTTGTTAAAATTGATTAGTCTGATTAGTGTTTTTTCGCTGTTTGAAATACTTTCCAATTTAATTTTTCTAATATTTCCTAATTTAAATGTTTCATTTCAGTTTCTTTAAAATATATACTAATTTATATTTTTTTAAAACTTTGAAAGTAAACAATATTTAAATCTTTATCATACCTGGAGAGCAAAAAACCCAGGAGTCCAGTATCATATGTACAGTCTCAATATAACATTGAAAAAAGCAGACAACAGAGCAAAACTGTGACATAATATGTTTGTATAGCTCCTACCTTACATGATTTTTAAAATTAATTTTCAAAGATGGACAAAAATTTTAAAAATGTGTTATTTTACTTAAATTCTAAATGTAACAAATAGAGAAACTCATGTGTTTATCTTATAGATAAATTAGAACTATTATAAATATATTGAATAAAATACTGAAAATAGCACTGGACCAGGGGTGGCCAAGGCAGTTTATATTAACTTTCTAGTACCAGTTTACATTAACTTTCTGTGTTCTATTCACCTAAGTTTCCTCATTTGTACAGGATGAACTAGAGAGTCTCTGAAATCACTGTCAATTTTTTTAAGATTGGAAATTTTAATTGTTTTCTTTCTTCTTTCAAATACATACTTAAGTAATTTAGAATAACCATTCCTCTGTATCAAAGTGTCAAAAATCTGCACATCTGAAACCCAAATTACCTTACTGCTGTCTGATTCTACCTCTTGCTGTCCATAAAACAGAAAAAGAAGAGTAAATACATGATTAGCCAGCCAGTGATCCATGGCTTTCAAAAAACCTCATTTTTCTTTTTTTTTATTGAAGTATAGTTGATTTACAATGTTGTGTTAATTTCGCTGTATACCAAAGTGACTCAGTTATCCATATATACACACTCTTTTTTATATTCTTTTGTAATGTAATAGTTTGCACCTGCTAATCCCCAACTCCCAATCCAAACCTCTCCCAGCCCTCTCCCCCTGGGCAACCACCAGTCTATTCTCTATATTCCTGATTCTGTTTCTGTTTCATAGATAGGTTCATTTGTGTCACCTTTTATATTACACATACAAGTGATATCATATATTTGTCTTTCTGATTTACTTCACTTAGTATGATAATCTCTAGTTGCATCCACGTTGGGGCAAGTGGCATTACATTCTTTTTTATGGCTGAGTAGTATTCCATTATATATATGTATCACATCTTCTTTATCCATTCATCTATCAAAGAACATTTAGGTTGTTTCCATGTCTTAGCTATTGTGAATAGTGCTATGAACATAGGGGTGCATGTGTCTTTTTGAATTATAGTTTTATCTGGATATATGCCCATGAATGGGATTGCTGGATCATATGGTTAATTCTATTTTTAGTTTTCTGAGGAACCTCCATACTGTTCTCCATAGTGGCTGCACCAATTTACATTCCCACCAACAGTGTAGGAGGGTTCCCTTTTCTCCACACCCTCTCCAGCATTTGTTATTTGTAGACTTTTTGATGACGGCCATTCTGACCAGTGTGAGGTGGTACCTCATTGTAGTTTTGATTTGCATTTCTAAAATAATTAGTGACGCTGAGCATCTTTTCATGTGCCTTTGGAGAAGTGTTTATGTCTTCTGCCCATTTTTCGATTGGATTGTTTTTTTTGTTGTTGAGTTGTATGAGCTGTTTGTGTATTTTGGGGAAAAAAACTCATTTTTCAAAGCTGGAAGCTTTTCTACTAGGTGGTTGCTTCTCTTGTGGATGTCCCAATATCCTCAACAGAAAATGTGATTCTCTTTACAAGTTGCATCTTTGCTCGCATGAATTTTCTTCAACTCATAAAAGTTTAAAGCTTATGCCTAGTTCCAGTGTACATTTTGCTTCATTTTACATTAGCCAGAGATCGCAACTCATTCAGTGTCCTCCCCATGTCATCATGCATCCAGAGAATGTGGAAGAATTGGGTCCCTCTATGCTGTTCATCCACACAGCTTTTAGTTACTTCACTAAGTTTGTGACAGAAATGTCCAGACTGGAGCAGAGAAGTTTAACCTGCATGACTGTTTTTAAATGGTGAGGCTCTGGGGTTAAATTATTTTGGATGATGGTACAAATAGCAGGAAATGGTGGTAATTATCTCTTGCTTTTGGATTTATCTTGTGGCAAAATTATTGAGACATTTCTGACCTCTATCACCTTTCGTAAAATATGTATAGAACTTAACAAATGTCTCCTATGATTAACTTCCCAACCATGATGAGGGGAAGGGCAGTATTCTCACTGTACATAAGTACTTTTTTTTAGCCGAAGGGAAAATTCAAGCTTGGAGAGTGCAAGGATTGAGAATTAGGGAACAGAGTGATGTCCCCTACACAAAGAGGGAAAAAGTATTTTATGGTTCGTTAATCCGAATTACAACAGTTGACCCCTCATGGAGACCATTATAACCCAGGAGTTGATAGATAAGATTACAGTGTATTTGAGTATATAACTACAATTTAGTTTGAAACATTCAACTTTTGTTTCATGTTCTACTATATATTCAAAGCCAGAATAACACTGCAGAATGTTGAATACAGGGCTACTTAAAGGAACATTTGTTTTAAATTCAAGGACTGAGAGAGAAGAAAATATTTTCAGTTTGGTATTTCTAGTAACACCCAGTACTGAATATTCTATACCAAAAACTATAAATGCAGTAAATTGCTACTTTTTGATAATCTAAATTGAAAATAGCCAAGCAAGGTGGGGGGATGAACGTAAGTGGCACTGTCCTCATGATTAAAATATACAATCCAAAGGCATAAGTTTCTCTTCTCCCAGCTTCCAACCCACCAAGGGATTTTTACCTCCAGCATCCATTAAAAAATGAAATTCATTCAAGGAGCTTGTGTAATGAAGTGAGAGGTGCTGTCATAAAGTCTGGCCAGCTTCCCTGCAAACAGAGGAAAGACTGACAGTGTATAAACCCTGAGATTATTTGTAAATTACCTACCATTTGGTAATCAATAAGAACTTAAGTATTATTATACCTCTTTTTTTCCATTTAAGCAAGAGAAATATTTTAGTAGGGGCAATTCTTTATGATATATTGAATTAAATATGTAGGGAAGCAGATCTAACATTATACAACAGTGTAACTAGGACTCAAAAATTCTAAATAGTTAATTATAATGAACTTAAGTTTACATTTAGGCTTTGTTTATGAAAAAATAAAGAGAAATTTTTTAAAACTAAAAATCTTTCTTAATTTTTAAAATTTCTTATAAGTTAGGCAATTCAAACAACATTATGAATAGCTCATGTAACAAAGCAAAACTGACAAATTTAAAGTGAAACTAATGGCTTCCCTTTATAAAGTTTCAAAAAAGTTAAAAATCAATGAAAAAGTAATATAAATTTTTACTGCTTCCATTAAAATCTTTAAAAAAGAACTTTATTTGGCTATCTTCATAGTTTCCAAAGTTGTACTTTCCTACTTTTCAAGGCAAAGAAACACTGTGTATAAGAAAATGACGTATGTAAAGAAATAATAATTTAGCATATGAATTTACTGTACCAATTCCAAGCATATAAAATAAAGCCATGGAGTTTTTCTCTAATGGTCCAGTTTTTATATTTAACATCACTTTTATCATCTATTTTATATAGTTCTTTATTACATCAAAATTGTTTAAGTTCACCTAGCCAATGGAAAATTACTCCCACCCATAATTTTATCAAAACTCTTACCACTAGAACTCTCTGATATATAAGATACATGTATAATTGTTCCTGATTACTAAGGGTGGTTTCCTACTTCTTTTTATCATTCAAATATGTACCTATTACTTTTTCTATTTCTCTCAAATGTGTGTTCTCATAAGACCACATACCTCTCCTTAGTAATTAATTTTATTTTTTTTTTAAAGATTTATTTTATTTATTTTTGGCTGTGTCAGGTCTTAGTTGCAGCACATGGGATGTTCGTTGAGGCATGCAGGATCTTTCATTACGGCGCACAGGCTCTTCATTGTGGTGCACGGGCTTCTCTCTAGTTGTGGTGTGTGGGTTTTCTCTTCTCTGGTTGTGGCACACAGGCTCCAGGGCGCATGCGCTCTACAGTTGTGGCATGCAGGTTCCAAAGCACGTGGGCTCTGTAGTTTGTGGCACGCAGGCTCTCTAGTTGAGGTGTGCAAGCTCAGCAGTTGTGGTGTGTGGGCTTAGTTGGCTTGCAGCATGTGGGAATCTTAGTTCCCTGACCAGGGATCGAACACGTGTCCCCTGCATTGTAAGGCAGACTCTTTACCACTGGACCACCAGGGAAGTCCCAGTAAGTAATTTTAAATTTAATTCTGAAGTTATTTGATTCATGTCAATCTCTTCCACTAGATTATAAGCAAGTATAATATATCCTCAGCATCTAGCATAGTGTCTGACTTAGAGTAAATCATAAATAAATATGTGTTAATCAGTGGGTGATATTAACAACAAAATATTGTTTCTTTCACTTTTAGAAAATCTCTCCATCTGCTGTACATAAAATGGACCTCAATAAATAGGTGACTGAATGGAGATAATGCCAGAAGACCTCCCTTGAAGTGCACCTATGTATCCAAGAAATATACCATTTTTATCTCTTTTGCATACCAATTTTGTCTCTTTATATTTAAATTTAAGGTAATAAACTAAAAACAGAATGCACCCTTATTAATATCTACATCCAGTGATTTCTAGGATCTGTTGAAAAGGCACATAATATGAAATCAATAATCATGCCATTAACAAATTGATGAACAAGTTTTCATAATAAATGTCAAATATTAGAGCCCGGGCAATTAACTTGTACCTGACACAAACAGTGCAAAAAAGAATGAAAAAATGAATAAAGTTTTCTCCTCAAAAGGAACTATCTCTTAGTATGCCTACTGCAGTATTTTGGTACACACAGACACAATGTATATACACATTACAGGTAAATATATTGCCACCACAAACAATAATATAAAGTTAGAGACACTTGAAATGCAAGGCAGCAATACTAAGTATTAAACTAGCAGGATACCTCTGTGAAGTTAAGAAACTAGTACAGAATAACCTGAGTCCTTCACATTATCAAAAAAGAGATCTCACTATTTTATTTAGAATTATTACATTTCTTTCCCTATACAATGCACTAGTTAATAAAAGATTCACTAGAACAGCACATATCTACCAAACTACAAAAAGAAACCTGGTAGCAGATTTACTCAATTACACAGTTAATATAAACCATCATGTACTTAGTTTATAAAATACAATGGGAATATTTTCCTAAATCTCTCAATGATAGAATACAATATTTTCAATTCATTCACATTATTATTTGATATATACTTTTCATGAAGTATATTTACTCTTATTTTTCTCCTCCCTAAAACTCCAAGAAGTTTTTTGAAAACTTCTAAAAGTTCTAAAACACAGTAAGCAACTGCTTGATACCTTCTTTCTAACTCCTTATTTTAAAGTGTTGTACAGCTGCTAATGTATGTTTGTGCTGGCATTGCAGAGTGGAGCCTTGGGAATACAAAATCTGATTTCAGAGAAACCAGAGCAAGCTTAAAAGAAAAGAGCAACTCTCTCCAGCTGATAAGATTTTTCCTAAAAGAAAACAACTACCAAGTAAGAAACACACTGATGATATCTCCTGTTAGTCCTCTACAATCCTTCTCAAAACTTTTTTTTTCATTTATTTGATTACATATTTCCGTTTCACGTTTTCTGCTGTGATGGTTTAATATTTTTTAATTAAGAGCCTTTTTATTTTCTTGTTTTATTTTTCTGGCCACGCCACGTGGTTTGCGGGATCTCAGTTCCCGGACCAGCGATTAAACCCAGGCCACCAGACCACCAGGGAACTCCCTGAGAGTTTAATTTTTGTTAGCTTATTTACTTATTGTAGGTTTCAGAGTACAATCCCATTGTTTCAAAGTACAATAAACTGGATATTTAAGGCAAAAAAAATCAGCTATGTAATTGCGGAATATCCTCAAAAAATCTCATGATAAAGCAAAACAAACTTAAGAAATATGAGGTATTTCCTTATAGATTTAGAATGTTACTGGGCAATAATAGGTAACATTTTCATACACTCAAACCATAAAACTTAAATGTCAAAACTGATTAGTTATGATTAAGTTTATATTATTTTCAGAAGAGATGAATGAAATAAACAAATTGGTCACCAAGACTTTTACCCCCTAGTCTGGGAAAGAATGGGTTAAAGCAGGAAGAATGAAACTGTGTGGGTAACCTATTACATAACTTCGTAGTTTACAAATCTGAGTATGTTTGAACTAGGGTTGGGGGGGAAGAAAACAAACATTCATTCAATGGACTTCTATAATATATTATAGACATAAAATGACCTTTGAAGTTTGAACAGGAGTTCTGCAAAACTGAATTTATGATAAATATTAGTAATGTGAAACAGACCTAGTAGTAAGTAGGCCTAGTGTCTCTAGACCTGAAGCTGTGTGGAAGAGTAAAAAGAGCACTGAACTGTTCTTTTCCAACACGTAATTAAACTGATGGATTTACAATTAGCAGTGTAGTAGAATATTGTAATCCTGGCTTCATATTTGCATGGAAACTTACAGTTTAAAACATTTTCACATAGGTGATTTCATTCAATCCTCCCAATAACCCTCAAAACCCCATTTTACAGGTGAAAAAACAGAGACTCAAAAGACAGGTTTTTTCTAAATCCAAACCCACATAATTTCAGAAATGGAATATGAACCCAGATCTTATCATTCCAAGATAATACATTTGTCTTCATCTGTGTTTCTTTATTTTTAAAATGGGAACCATTATTCCATGCAACAGTTTTCATTTACTCCTCAAAAATTTAGTGAGTAACAATTACATGACAGGCAAAATTAAGTGACATGCATGTTGAAAGTACTTTGGACACTGTATAAAAATTGAAACTAAACATCCATACGCAAAATAAAAACTAAACATCCATACACAAATGTATGGTGGTGGCAGTAAAGAAACTGGTCTGGGCTTCAAGGGGATCAGTGTGAGAACTGATCATTTAACCCACAGTATTATGCTTCTTTGGGCTCCCTACAGTATGCATATGAGAAATCACCATGGCAGAGGCTGGCGCAGAAGTCTATTAAAGTAGATTAAAATAGTCTAGTAGACTATTAACAGTTTAAATTAAACCAAAAAATCACTAGTTAAGTGACTCTCTCTCAGGGATTAGGATCTAAAGTCAGCATATAAGGAAAATTTGCATATGGTCAAAATCCTTTAGGGCAATGGCAAACTGAAGATGGACATACTTTCTCTCACAGCCAGTTATCTTTTTTCTTTGATTCGTACCAGCAGAATTAGTTAGCTTGCATTTCATTTTATATTAAAAATATATACATATCTTTAAACCCTAGAACCACACTCAGCCCAGCACACATAAAAGAAATGAGACTGACAGGAAAAGAAGATTTACATCTCACATTCACTCCTAACTCACATTCATTGGGTGGAATATTTTAATTTCTCTTTTTGGCCAAATCTCCATATACGTATTTAAGTAAGGTAAATGTATAATATAACTCCACTGTAGAAGTCATTAAAATAGAAAACATAAAGGTATACATCCACACTAATATTCACATATGTGTGGAAATAATGAGATACTCAAAAAACTGCCCACACTTTATGAGGCTGAGAGGCCCCTTAATTTCTATTTCTACACTGTATATTTTGGTAACAACTTACTTGTTAGTCTATGTGTCATCCCCATTAAAGAATATGGAAGTATTCATAAGTGTATATTAAATATTCCAAAGGAAGACCCTCAAAACAATGCTTTCTGTTTAGACATGCATGTTACAGCCCCATGTCTGTTGCTACTGCCCAATAATTCTTAATGTTTGACATAAAGGAAAATATCCACCTTGATTACAAGAAATGTGTGATCTTTTACAAGAAAGGATTCTACAATAACTTCTACTACATGTTTTGCTCAACATAGCACTTAAATACAATGTGTTTGAAAAACTAGACTAAAATAACATATAAGAAGTCTAAACTAAGCAAAAAAATTTCTAGAATATTACTTATCAGTGATGACTAAGTACAAATTGACATTTCTCCTATCTGAGGTTTTTAAAAATCCTATTTATAGAAAGACAAATATTGAGCATTACTGTATCTAAAGTCTCAATATTAAGACTCATAGGGTTTTTAAGAGACAAATTCACATTCACCATTATTTATAGTAATATATAGATCCTGTTAAACTCCATGTAAATCACATACTTCAAAAAGAAAAATGTGGTCTACCTATTTAAAAACTGAACTACATATATACTTATTATTATATTATTTTCCACATGCTCAAAACTAAAATTGTTTAAAATTTTAGATTTTACAGACTCATAGAGAACAAACTAGTGGTTCCAGTGGGGAGGGGGGAGGGGCAATATAGGTGTGGGGGAGTGGGAGGTGCAAACTACTGAGTGTAAGACAGACTACAAGGATGTATTGTACAACATGGGGAATATAGCCAATATTTTGTAATAACTGTAAATGGAGTAACCTTTAAAAATTGTATAAAAATATATATATAAGGAGGAAAAAAATTAAAATTTTTAGTTTTAGTTGTTTACTTTTGCATCTTTTAAGTTGGAAATAATTTGTTTTGGTTAGTCTCCACTCTTTATGACACTTCCATATTCTTTTTCTGAAGAAAGAATGCCAAATCTACCCTAAAAAGCTGTCAAATCCACAGTATCATTTTCACAGATTTACCACTCAATTATCCAAAGGGAAATTCCTAGACAAGTAGACTAACCACTGAAGTTTTAATAAGATCAAGCAAAAAATAATTTTATTGTATTAATATTCTCCTTTTTCATTCAACAGGAAGAAATATTCAGGTACTACTGAGTGAAGAATACCTTGATCTAAATTACAAAATATTTAATCTAGGTCCAGATTCTCAATCTATTAACTTCAAGAACATTTTCAAGAGTAACACAGCCCATTCTTAAGTGGATTTGCACCAGATGTGATGCAGACTCCAATGAACCCAAATAAGTTCTCATCTTCCATCAAAAACAAAGGAAGTTGTTTACATGAGCAAAATTAGATGATGATCAAGGCTGAAACATCCAAATAATATTCCCCTTACATGGTAAAATAAAGCTTCCACATATTCCTACTCCAAAAAAAGAAAAAAGTTACGGCTTTTATATTTCTTTGACCAAAATAAAAATTTAAATTGCAAAATCAAGCATTTGGAAATGTCACAATACTTCATCAGTAAACACATGAGATGATAATACTTATAAAAATGTTACACATTTTGTATCCTCTAAATACCTGAGAGGAACAATTCAATTATATGAATTTGCAATATTATATAATTTGCTTATTTATGAATTTAAAGAGTGAAGATATAACTAATTCCATCTCTTAAAATATAGCCATTAATAAAAAATGAACAGCATGAAAGGCAACTCTTACTTTTGGCTTAGTAGAATTCAAAACAGAATATGAGTTAAGAAGAAGAAAATTACATGTATGAATGTATGTAGTAATGTATGTGTTTGCATGTGTGTGTGTGTATAATATGTATAGTCTTCTTCAACATATGCTCCCTAGCCTGAATTAGTGATGCTAAAGATTATTTATTTCTCACATAATGCCAATAACAGTTGGGAAAGTTGCTGTTACTAGTGCTAGAGAAATAAGGAAATAAAATTTCCTGAAGCAGTCCCATGTTGAAGGTATAGGGCTCACCAAAGTTACCAGTAACTATACTGATGCTGAAAGGGGACAAATGCCAACACATATATGCTTGAAGAAAGATAAAGGCATCAAAAAGCTTAAAACTGATTAGGACCTACCACTGACTCAGTAACACTTAGATTATGGAAATAGTGAAAAATTTGGCAGTTATCGTAATTGACACAGAATTGTACGAAAAAAATTTTAATCCTCATTTTTTCCTTAATAGTTTATTTATTTCAAAGTAGCTACAATTCTCTAGTTCTCTTTTCTGGTGTAGTCAAAGCCGAAGTGATCATAGGTGAATTCTTTAATCACATGATGCCTCATTTTCAATAACAGAAATTAATTTATATTATGGAGATGTTGAGGATCCAGGAATCCAAGCTTTGAATTTAGAAATAATATTATACTAAAACTCTAACCTCACTTTTATTCTTGTAGATCTGTTAACATAAAATACAAGCAATAAATTGCTATGTTGCAGAAAAAGGGGTAAAGTTATTTTGTACAAATATTCACAACTTTCACACTTAGCAAAAAGCAGTAGGTAACTTTGTAATAAGTTTATAGTTTACAAAGTTCTTAAAAAAAAAAAAATGACTCACTGTATCCTTACATTAGCCCCATATCCATTTTACAAATTAAAAACTGTGACTCAAACATGTTAAATGATTTGCCCAAAAGTAAAGCACAGAGTCATAACTGACAGTCTGAAATTCAGATTCCAATATCTATAATAGATGTACATTTTTTTAACAGTGTTATCAACTATAGTCACCATGTTTTACATTAGATCTTAGGCACTACACATCTTACAGCTGAAAGCTTGTGCCCTTTTACCAACCTCTCCCTATTTCCCTCACCTCCCAGCCCCTGGTAACCACTTTTCTACTCTCCATTTCTATAAGTTTGAAGTTTGTTTGTTTGTTTTATTCCACCTGTGACACTATGCAGTATTTGTCTTTGTCCGGCTTATTTCATTTAGCAGAATACCCTCAAGGTCCATGTTGTCACAAATGGCAGAATTTCCTTCTTTTTCATGGCTAAATAATATTCCATTGTAGATGTGCCTCACTAATGGACACTGAAAAACAAAAAAAGCTGACACATTGAGCTGTGCTACAGAGGAACTGACCTGGCTGGAGCTGGAAACAGGATGGAATACCAGTTATGTATCATGCAGACGATGTCTAGAACCCTTACTTTAAAATTTCTATCAAAACTTGCTTCTGAGTTCCAGTCCAAATGACAACATAGGAGGCTCCTGAACTCACCTTCTCCCATGAGCACACTGAACCCAGTTATACCCAGAGCAATTCCCTCAGAAAGAAATCCAGAAATATATATCAGGCAAACTGATATATCAGGCAAACAAGAAAATATCCACATCAAAACAGGCCCTGGTACATCCTCAAATATTGGGAAGCACTAAGAACAAATAAGGCAGGTTGGACAATCACAAAGGTTTGAGCAACAACCAAGAACTTGCACCAGGCTGAACAATAAGGTTTATCTTCCTATACAAGACCACTCTGTCACTGGGAGGAGATGTTGTTTCATCTAATGCCAGAACCAACACAGAGTCAAAAAATTTGAAGAAACAGGAATATGTTCCAAACAAAATAAGAAAATAAAACTCCAGACAGATGTTAATGAAAGAGATAAGTGATTTACCTAATAGAGTTCAAAATAATGGTCATAAAGATGCTCACCAAGGTCAGAACAATGCATGAACTAAGTGAGAATTTCAACAAAGAGATAGAAGACATAAGAAAGTACCAAACAGAAATCACAGAGCTGAAAAATATAATAGCTGAACTGAAAAATTCAGTAGAGGGGTATAACAGCAGACTAGATGAAATGGAAGAAAGGATCAGAGAACTTGAAAACAGGGCAGTCGGATTCATCCAATCAGAGGAGCAAAAGAAAAAAGAATGAAAAAGAGTGATGATAGCTTAAGGGACATATAGGACACCATAAAGCAGACCAAATAAACAACCTAACTTCATACTTCAAGGAACTAGAAAAAGAACAAACTAAGTCCAAAGTTAGTAGAAGGAAGGAAATAACAAAGATCAGAGCAGAATGAATGAAATAGAGACTAAAAAGGCAACAGAAAAGATCAGAGGACATTTCTCCAAAGATGACATACAGATGGCCAATAGGCACATGAAAAGATGCTCAACATCACTATCAGAGAAATACAAGTCAAAACCACAATAAGGTGTCACCTCACACCAGTCAGAATGGCCATCATTAAAAAGTCCACATATAATAAATGCTGGAGAGGGTGTGGAGAAAAGGGAACCCTCTTGCACTCTTGGTGGGAATGTAAATTGGCGCAGCCACTATGGAGAACACTATGGAGGTTCCTTAAGAAAACAAAAATAGAACTATCATATGACCCAGCAATCCCACTCCTGGGTATATAACTGGAAAAGATGAAAACTCTAATTCAAAAAGATACATGCACCCCCAATGTTCATAACAGCACTATTTACAATAGCCAAGACATGGAAATGACCCAAGTGCCCATCAACAGATGACTGGCTTAATAAGATGTGCTGTATGTGTGCAATGGAATATTAGCCACAAAAAAAGAATGAAATATTGCCATTTGCAGCAACCTGGGTAGACCAAGAGAATATTATACTTAGTGAAGTAAGTCATACAGAGAAAGACAAATATTATATGATATCACTTACATGTAGAACCTAAAAAATAATACAAATAAATCTATACACAAAATAGAAACAGATTCCCAGCCATAGAAAACAAACTTATGGCTGTCAATGGGGAAAGGGAGGGGGAGGAGGGATAAATTAGGTATATGGGATTAACAGATACAAACTACTATACATAAAATAGATAAGCAAAAAGGATTTACTGTATAGAACAGGGAACTATATTCAATATCTTGTAATAACCTATAATGGAAAATAATGTGAAAATATATAAATATATAAATAACTGAATCACTTTCTGTACATCTGAAGCTAACACAACACTGTAAATCAACTATACTTCAATTAAAAAAGGGAAAGATCAGTGGAACTAAGAGCTGGTTTTTTGAAAAGGTAAATAAAATAAACAAACCTTTAGCTAGAATTACTGAGAAAAAAGAAAGAGGACTCAAACAAATAAAATTATAAATGAAAGAGGAAGCATTACAACTGACACCAAATACAAAGGATCATAAGACACTTCTATAGAGGATTATCTGGCAAAAAATTAGACAACCTAGAAGAAATGTATAAATTCCTAGAAACATACAACCTACTGAATCACAAAGAAAGAGAAAATTTGAACAGACCAGAAGACTAAACTAGTAATCAAAACCGCCCCCAAAACAGTATAGGACTGAACAGCTTCACTGGTGAATTCTACCAAACATTTAAAGAATTAATACCAATCCTTCTCAAACTCTTCCAAAAAACAGAAGAGGAAAGAACACTTCCAAACTCATTTTATGAAGCCATCATTACCATGAAACCAAAACCAGACAAGAACACTACAAAAAAAAAAAAAATTACAGGCCAATATCCCTGATGAAAATCCTCAACAAACTACTAGCAAACCAAATCCAACAACACATTAAAAGGATCATATACCATGATTAAGTGGGATTTATTCTGGATACAAGAATGGCTCAATGTCGGCAAATCGATCAATGTGATACACAGCATTAACAAGATGAAGGATAAAAATCATATTATCAAATCAATAGATACAGATAAAGCACCTGAAAAATTTAACATCAATTCATGATAAAAATCCTCACAAACTAGGTATAAAGGGTACATACCTCAAGATAACAAAGGCCATACATGATAAGCCAAAGCTAACATCATACTCAGTGATGAAAAACTGATAGCTTTCCTCTAAGATCAGTAACAAGACAGGGATGCCCACTCTCACCACTTTAATTCAATATAGTACTGGAAGTCCTAGCCGAGCTATTAGGCAAGAATGAGAACAAAAAAGGCATTCAAGTTGGAAAGGAAGTAGTAAAACTCTCTGTTTGCAGATAACATGATATTACATATAGAAAACCTCAAGACTCCTCAAAACAACCTGTTAGGACTAATCAACAAATTTAGTAATGCTGCAGGATAGAAAATCAATATAAAAATAAGTTGCATTTCCATACACTAACTTTTTATATCAGAAAGATAAATTAAGAAAAGAATCCCAATTATAATTGCATCAAAAGACTAAAATACCTAAGAATAAATTGAACTGAGGAGGTGAAAGATTTACACACTGAAAACTATGAGACATTGATGAAATAAACTGAAGAAGACACAAAAATGTAAAGAAATTCTGTGTTCATGGTTTGGAAAAATTAATATTATTAAAATGTCACACTGCTCAAAGCAATCTATAGATTCAGTGCAATCACTATCAAAATACCAATGGCATTTTTCATAGAAATAGAAAAAAAAAAATCCTAAAATTCGTATGGAACCACGAAAGACTCTGAATAGCCAAATCTTGAGAAAAAAGAACAAAGCTGGAAGAATCACACTTCCTGATTTCAAACTATACAATAAAGCTATAGTAATCAAAACAGTATGCTACTGACATTAAGAACATGCAAAGAATGAAACTGGACCCCTATCTTCTACCATACACAAAATCAACTCATAATGGATTAAAGATTTGAACAAAGACCTGAAACCACAAAAGTCCTAGAAGAAAACATAGAAGGTAAACTCACTGACATAAGTCTTGGTAATGATTTTTTGGATTGGACACTAACAGCAAAGGCAAGAAAAGCAACAATAAACAATTGGGGGTACTTCCCTAGTGGGCCAGAGGTTAAGACATCATGCTTCCATTACAGGGGGCATGGGTTTGATCCCTGGTCAGGGAACTAAGATCCCACATGCCACATGGCACAGCCAAAAAAAAACAATTAGGACTGCATCAAACTAAAAAGCTTCTGCTTAGCAAACTATGAACAAAATGAAGAGGAAATCAATCCAAAGGGAAAAAATAGTTTCAAATTAAACATGTCATAAGGGATTAATATCCAAAATATACAAAGAATTCATATAACTCAATAGCCAAAAAATCTGATTTATAAGTGGGCAGAGGAACTGAAGAGACATTTTTACAAAAACATACAAATAGCCAAAAGGTACATGAAAAGGTGCTCAACATTCTAATCACCAGGGAAATGCAAATCAAAACCACAAGATATCACCTCATACCTGTTAAAATAGCTATCATCAAAAACACAGAAAATAAGTGTTGGTGAGGATGTAGGAAAAGGGAACCCTTGTACACTGTTGGTGGGAATGTAAATTGACAGAGCCACTACGAAAAACAGTATGAAGGTTCCTCAAAAAAATTTAAAGTAGAACTACTGTGTGATCCAGTAATCCCACTTCTGGGAATATATCCAAAGGAAATGAAAACAAGGATATCGAAGAAATACTGGCACTCCTGTGTTCTTTGCCGCATTATTCATAATAACCAAGATATGGAAACAACCTAATAGCTGTATTTTTAATTTAGATCAGAGGTCCTACTTGATTTGGAGGTTTTCAAATGGTCATTTCATTCATGACTCTTACAGAGATTTCTGCACCAGAGATCACCTAGCCCTTCCATTTAGGCCCTAGAGAAGTAAGTCCACTTGCTGGCCTCATCAGCTGTCTTTGCCTCTCATCTGAGGCAGCAGCAGCAGGACCAATGCTATTAGCTCCAATAGTAGTAAGAGTGTCAAAGGGAAGCAGGCAAACAAGGGGATACAATGGTAATTGCCTTTTTTTTTTTTTTTTAAGTTTTATTTATTATGTTTATTTTTGGCTGTGTTGGGTCTTCGTTTCTGTGTGAGGGCTTTCTCCAGTTGCGGCGAGTGGGGGCCACTCTTCATCGCGGTGCGTGGGCCTGTCACTATCGCGGCCTCTCTTGTTGCGGAGCAGAGGCTCCAGACGCTCAGGCTCAGTAGTTGTGGCTCACAGGCCCAGTTGCTCCGCAGCATGTGGGATCTTCCCAGACCAGGGCTTGAACCCGTGTCCCCTGCATTGGCAGGCAGATTCTCAACCACTGCGCCACCAGGGAAGCCCGGTAATTGCCTTTTTAAAATGGATTCATAGGGACGTCCCTGGTGGTGCAGTGGTTAAGAATGTGCCTGCCAATGCAGGGGAAATGGGTTTGAGCCCTGGTCCGGGAAGATCCCACATGCCGCGGAGCAACTAAACCCGTGTGCCACAACTACTGAGCCTGTGCCCTAGAGCCCGTGAGCCACAACTACTGAAGCCCATGCTCCTAGAGCCCATGCTCTGGAACAAGAGAAGCCACCGCAATGATAAGTCCGCGCACCACAACGAAGAGTAGCCCCCGCTTGCCGCAACTAGAGAAAGCCCACGCAGCAATGAAGACCCAAAGCCAAAAATAAATAAATAAATAAATAAATTTATTTAAAAATTTAAAAAATAAAATGGATTCATAGCATCTTTCATACTTCAAGGTCCTGATTCACTTTCTCCTTAACATTTTACTCACTGAGAAAAAATGACATAAATACCAAATTTAGCAAGTCAGTTCTTCAGTCCTACAGACATTTGATGAGATGAAACTTAGAGTTGGGAAAAACCTTAAAGATCAAGTTCTAGCCTCCATAACAAAATAGATTCAGAGAGGCTCAGTGACCTGTCCAAGATTACTTTTCTGAAGTTAATTTTTTTAAAAAGAGTAAACATTTTTCAGGTTTTTCTTTGACAACCTTTACATGGGAAAAAGAAGTAAAGATCTGTCCAAACTTTTAAAATACATTCTTTTAAAAGTTGTCATTTTCTAATTTCTCCAACACAGTCTAGTTGGAAGTCATCTGTCGTTCTGTTTAATAAAAAAACAGAGAAGAGAAAGCTGTTTATCAACATATGTAATACCTCATACTGCAGCATGTTCCTGATATCAAGAAATTCAAGGAAAAGAAAATAATGGCAAATGACTTCGCAAACTTCAGGAAAATATTTTTCTTCTAGAATTTTCTGAAGGGAGTAAAAACAAGACCACCTGTGAGTTAAGATATTTTCAGAAAAATTCTGTTTGAGACATAAATGGGTTTGTTTCACTGTTACACAAAGAAGAAAAGAAATTGGACTTTATGAAACACACTGGAAAGTCCCATCCTTTCCATGCCTATCCTCATCAGTACAATAAAGTAATGAAAGCCAAGGTATCACTGGTTATGATCCAAGCTGTATGCTTTGGTTTCTAGTAGAAGTTACACTAAGTTTCCTAATTAAGTGTTTTTATTTTTCCCTTTATCTGGGTGATTTCTTTGTAACTGCTACCATCCCACAGAAGTTTGTTTACAATTAAAATGACATATGGCTCATACTCTGTGTTTGGGAATAGTTCTTTTGCCATCTTTTCACTGTCCCTTGACCTACCTTTTTCTACCTTAATATCTAGTGCCCACATCTTTATTAACAAAGTATTTCAAATCCAAGGATGAAAATAAACCAAAACTGACCAATATAGAAGTTGTAACTCTATAGTATTGCACAAGCAGAAGAAAACAAATAACGCAGACAAATATTATAGCCAAGGAACTGAAAAAAAGCTCTTTAAGCCAAGTTTTAATGACAGAGAAGGTAAATCTAATGATCACTTTGTTTTCTCTATTCCTGGAATGAATTCCTACCCTGAGCAAGAATAACAACAGCAATAAATCTAAAGGGAAGCAAATTTTGAGGAAGCCTAATTATACCTTTTCTTCATAATACACAGCAAATCTTAACATTCAATAGCATAACATATACTAGTAGAAGAGCTCATTAGTTAAAATATCTCACTAGACTGTTTAAAGACTGCCTCTGGTGGCTTAGGTGGAACAGATATTTATTGCTTCTTTAAAAAAGCCTACAACTGCCCCAAGTTTTTCTGTCAATGTTTTAATCTTATCTGTTATTTTGATATACTTACTCTTTTTCTAAAACGTACTTGCAATCCATTTTGCAAGTATTTATCACAATAAATTCAGTTTGTGGACTTCCCTGGTGATCCAGTGGGTAAGATGCCACGCTCCCAATGCAGGGGGTCCGGGTTCGATCCCTGGTTGGGGAACTAGATCCCACGTGCACTCCACAACTAAGAGTTCGCATGCCGACACTAAGAGTCTGCATGCCGTAACTATGAAGTCCGCATGCCACAACTAAGAAGCCCGCATGCTGCAACTAAAAGAAAAAAAAAGATCCCACATGCTGCAACGAAAATCCCACGTGCCACAACTAAGACCCCATGCAGCCTAAATAAATAAATATTAAATAAATAAATAAATTCAGTTTGTGGACCTCTGTCCCTAAGAAATAAAGTCATTCTAGATTTATTTTATGTAAAACATGAATTTATTTAGTTGCCTCATTTATATGCTTACTTTTTAAAAATTCCTTGCATTTTTATAAATTTCAGATGGCAGGATTCAGACAGAAAGAGAGAGTGAGAGAAAGAATTTTGTAATAGAATCCTGCCTGAGCCAACTCTCAGTAGTTTTTTGGCAAAAGGCCTGTGTGTGAACTATTTCCAAGACCTCAGTCTGAAAGGGAGCAAGATTCCACAAAAGAACAGGCCCAAAATGACTTATTACCTTTAACCTTTGACCTTTTACCCAGTTGCCTCATACTCTGTGAACTTGAAATCTTGTGAGAGAATGCTTAGCCATCCTGTTTACAAACAGCCTATTTATTCCACAGGAACAGCTTGGCAGGACATATCCAGGTCACCTGACCTTAGGTTGTCACAGAAACCATGAGACTCAGGCTCTTGTAATTAAGCCAAAACTGCAACATTCTGACTGGCTGAAATCAGTCTTGGACTGTGCCGCCATCATCAAACATTTAATTCACTTGTATATTGTACACT
The DNA here is from genome assembly GCF_009873245.2 of Balaenoptera musculus. Classification (NCBI taxonomy): domain Eukaryota; kingdom Metazoa; phylum Chordata; class Mammalia; order Artiodactyla; family Balaenopteridae; genus Balaenoptera; species Balaenoptera musculus. The sequence continues at coordinate 74,166,983 of NC_045787.1, forward strand.
TCACCAAAGTATTAACACACAAAATGTGAAAGCAATCACAAATGAACAAGTAGTATAAGCCATGCCTTCTATGAAGAACAGAAAAAACATACATTTTTAACCTGAATATTACAAGTTAATCTCAACTATTACACTGCCCTAGATCTTGCTAAACTGATCAGCACACAACAAAAATCACACAGTCTTTCAGTTATTCATTTATTTTCAAAACTCTAGTCTCTGTTTTAGTCAGACTTTATATTAGGCATTTACCTGAAGAAATTACTTCATTATATTCATTATTTCCAGCATGTTTTAACTAATCCTTCAAGGCTGCTGCTTCGATCATTTTGGTGATCACTTTAAAACAGATTACATAATTAATTAATTAATTCTCACAAATTATTAGTGCATATAAATGTAGCCAGATTTCCTTTTTTAAGTGAAAATTGGTTTCAAGAATGAATAAAATAGTGAATACTTACATTTCAAAGGGTCCTTTATTATTCAATGGATTTATTTTCAGGAGTTATTTTCTGAATTTCCTTACCATACCCAAAATATAACTAAATTTGCCAAAATACTATATGCACACAACTTACCAGGGATACTACCATTTAAAATAATGTTAATGAGTTTTCTTAACTGAAGAAAACTGTAACATTGTATTTACATATGTATTTACCACTAAGGAAAAATTGAATTAATTGCTTGGATGCGTCACAACAGAGTGGCCACTTGATAAATGGTAATATAGTCTTTAATTTAGGAAAAGAGCTTCTTTTTATAAAATCTAAGAATGATAATGACAATAGGTAACATGTATTGAATGTGCTGAACACTGGTGGAAGTATTTGACATGGATTAGATAATTTAATCTTCACAACAACCCTATGAGATAGACACTATTATCACTCTCATTTTATAGAAGAGGAAAGTGAGACTAAGAGAGGTTAGGCCATACCTCTAGTAAGAGGAAGACTGGGAATTTGAACTTAAGCAATGTGGCTTAACTTTACTGCCTCTCAAACCACGGCCTTTAGAAAGTAACTTACCAAGTATACAAGTAAAATAACATGTTATTACTTGGAATATAAAACTTAAATATCACTTTATAAAGTACCTTCACAAATATTTCATTTGAGTCTCATAATAATCCTGTGAGGTAATATCATTCCTATTTTGCAAATGAAGAAACTAAAGGTAAGAAAGGTAAACTGATTTTTCCAAAGTCACTTGGCTAATAAATAATAGAGTGAGGATGACAATCCAGGTCTTTTAATATTACACCTTATGTTTTTCCAACTATAATGACTCTCCTTATTCCATACTAAGATCTTTTCTAAGGTCTTATTCACTCAATGACAAGTAGAATGAAGAATTTCCAGTAAGAATGATATTAAAAACGAAAGAAAGTAAAGGCTTTCTCAATTTAACATTAAAAGAAAGCAGTATTACAGTAAAACATTTTAGTGAAAATAAATCCCATTTCCATATTTTAAAACCATGTAATTCCTAGTAGCAAGATTTTCATTTTCCTTACTTAGTAGTCATAGATACATTCTTAACCCAAATAATGAGGAAAAAGAGCTAGGAGGGCCTTATACCCAAAGGATACTCCCATGACTCTGCCAAACAAAGAGGATCATCCAGGAAATAACTAAATTAGGGCCAGGCTAGTGTAAAAGCTATACCAAGAGTTTGACCCATGAACATTTTTAAGGGGGTTCACCATCACCTGGATTATCAGCAAGGTTAGGCTAAGCATATTACATGGAAGATCATTTCCCAAGAGGTACTCTCCTAGCTCTTGGTTCTCTATTTGTCTAAAATAGCAATCATAGGTTTTAAAACAGATACCTATACAAGTCAGATAGTATGCAATTTTACAAAGTAATGTCTTTTCCAAAAGACTGAATATGACATCTACAGAGCAGGAAGTACAATAAGGAAAGTTAGCCCACCTGTTACTAGGGTAAGGAGTGTTATGAGGCCATCCTTAGACTAACTGAGAGACCTGTTAGAGAGAAATTGAATGAATAAGTCCTTAACTTTGTTCATCTGTGACAGAGACTCTCTCTTTGGCCATGTCTGTGGCATAGCTGCAGTCATTACAAAAAAAAAAAAGTAAAGGAAAATATAAGAGGGTAGGGAGAAAAGGAAAAAAATAAAATAATGTGAAAACAAATATACTGGGGAAACTTAAAATTTTTAAAAGAATGATAAGAAATAAAGAATTTTAAAGAAAAATTAAAATAGAAGTCCTTAGAGAGTCCCTCCTATGATAAATTAAGTGGAAAACTTTTAAACAATCAGTATACAACATGACAACTTGAAACTTTAAAGCACTGTTAAGAAGCTGATATATACAACAGAATAAATCTGCAAGAATCAAGGGAAAAAAAGAGACAAAGAAAGAGAAAAAGTAAAGCAACTTATTTACAAGCAGGCCAATGTCAAAGGATCTTCAGACCTATATGGATTCGTCTATGATAAGCTCTCTTGGCAATCATGTACAATCAAAAAAGCTTTTAGAATATGCCTCATGACCATGAATGTACTCTGGGCTGCCAATTAACTTCCTAAATTGCTGTGATTAGTTTATCTTCAATGTTTTAAAATCATCACTGGAATTATTTCAAAAATATATATTACAGTTGTCATTGATTTTATATACAGGCAAGAATGGTATTTTGGGAACTGGGGGGTAAATGTGTCAAGAAAAAAAAATGGGACGTCATCAGTGTTGAATATCCTCTTCCACCAAGGAAGAATATGCCTGATGAGTGTGTGTCATCTGTTTAAAAAGAAAAAAAAACGGTAAGATCTTTCACAGTACTGTTGAGACCTATTATGCATCAAGATGTTGCTGGATTCCATTTCTTTTTATTTCAAGGGCTGTAGCCCACTCTGCAGATACTGCTTGCAAAGCCCATCATTCTTTGTAGCTCTGATGCTTTACCAGGCTCAAGGGGCTGTCCTTATGGAATCCTATCTGATTGCTAGCATTCCTTTACTTCTCTGACATTCCAGCACTAAAAATTGCTTTGAAGCCCTCAGTGTTTCCTCTGTAATGCAAACAGACAGTTTTAACATGATTTCTGACACTTAACTCAAAGCGACCTTTTACAGTTTTAGTTCTGTTGTGCTAAAATCTAAAACAAGAACATATCTGAGAAATGAGCACTCATAAAGAAGAAGTTTCCTTTCAGAAACATTTAAAATACACACACTCACAAGTGGACACTTTTTGCCCACTGAAAAAACACAATAAAACTGTTGTGATACAATTGGAATTGAGAGATTCCAGGGGGAAAAGCATGGGAACACCAATTAAGGAAGACAGTCACTACTCTGCTGTACACGTAGGTACATGAGTGATTTGATGACACACAAATGGCTGGTTTAATAAAACAGTTTAGAAATAAATGCTTCAAAACACTTTCCAACATTAGTTCTCACTTCATTTCTCTTGCTTCAGGCTTCCCTAACTCCTAAAAGCGGTTCAACAAGACCCCTCCTCCACCTGCAGGCTCTGTCTCGCCCTGTATCTGGGTTCATTTTGACTAAGGTAAGAAATTCCTAAACTAAAAATATGTTACTAAACAACCAATGGATCACTGAAGAAATCAAAGAGGAAATCAAAAAATACCTAGAGACAAATGACAACAAAAACACAGTGATCCAAAACCTATGGGATGCAGCAAAAGCAGTCCTAAGAGGGAATTTATAGCAATACAATCCTACCTCAAGAAACAAGAAAAATCTCCAATAAACAACCTAACCTTACATCTAAAGCAACCAGAGAAAGAAGAACAAACAAAATCCAAAGTTAGTAGAAGGAAAGAAATCATAAAGATCAGAGCAGAAATAAATGAAATAGAAACGAAGGAAACAATACCAAAGATCAATGAAACTAAAAGCTGGTTCTTTGAGAAGATAAGCAAAATTGATAAACCTTTAGCCAAACTCATCAAGAAAAAAAAGGGAGAGGACTCAAATCAATAAAATTAGAAATAAAAAAGGAGAAGTTACAACAGACACCACAGAAATACAAAGGATCAAAAGAGACTACTACAAGGAACTATACACCAATAATGGACAACATAAAAGAAATGGACAAATTCTTAGAAAAGTACAACCTTCCAAGACTGAACGCAGGAAGAAATAGAAAATATGAACAGATCTATCACAAGTACTGAAATTGAAACTATGATTAAAAATCTTCCAACAAACCAAAGTCCAGGACCAGATGGCTTCACAGGTAAATTCTATGAAACATTTAGAGAAGAGTTAACAACTATCCTTCTGAAAATCTTCCAAAAAATTGCAGAGGAAGGAACACTCCCAAGCTCATTCTACGAGGCCACCATCACACTGATACCAAAACCGGACAAAGATATCACAAAAAAAGAAAATTACAGGCCAATATCACTGATGAACAAAGACACAAAAATCCTCAACAGGGACTTCCCTGGTGGTGCAGTGGTTAAGAATCCACCTGCCAATGCAGGGGACATGAGTTCGAGCTCTGATCCAGGAAGATCTCTCATGCTGTAGAGCAACTAAGCCTGCGTGCCACAACTACTGAGCCTGTGCTCTAGAGCCCACAAGCCACAACTACTGAGCCTGCGTGACACAACTACTAAAGCCCGTGTGCCTAGAGCCCATGCTCTGCAACAAGAGAAGCCACCACAATGAGAAGCCTGTGCACCATAACAAAGAGTAGCCCCGGCTCACCACAATCAGAGAAAGCCACGCACAGCAATTACAACCCAACACAGCCAAAAATAAATTAATTAATTAAATAAATGTTTTAAAAAAGAAAATATAAAAAAATCCTCAACAAAATACTAGCAAACCAAAACCAACAACACATTAAAAGGATCATACACCATGATCAAGTGGGATTTATCCCAGGGATGCAAGGATTCTTCAATGTACGCAAATCAATGTGATACACCATATTAACAAATTGAAGAATAAAAACCATATGATCATCTCAACAGATGTAGAAAAAGCTTTTGACAAAATTCAACACCCATTTATGATAAAAACTCTCCAGAAAGTGGGCATAGAGGGAACATACCTCAACATAATAAAGGCCATGTATGACAAACCCACAGCAAATATCATTCTCAACAGTGAAAAACTGAAAGCATTTCCTCTAAGATCAGGAACAAGACAAGGATGTCCACTCTCACCACTTTTATTCAACATAGTTTTGGAAGTCCTAACCATGGCCATCAGAGAAGAAAAAGAAATAAAAGGAATACATATTGGAAAAGAAGAAGTAAAACTGTCACTGCTTGCAGATGACATGACACTATACATAGAGAATCCTAAAGATGCCACCAGAAAACTACTAGAGCTAATCAATGAATTTGGTAAAGTTGCAGAATACAAAATTAATACACAGAAATCTCTTGCACCCCTATACATTAACAATGAAAGATCAGAAAGAGAAATTAAGGAAACACTCCCATTTACCACTGCAACAAAAAGAATAAAATACCTAGGAATAAATCTACCTAAGGAGGCAAAAGACCTGTACTCAGAAAACTATAAGACACTAATGAAAGAAATCAAAGACGGCACAAACAGATGGAGAGATACACCATGTTCTTGGATTAGAAGAATCAATATTGTCAAAATTACTATACTAGCCAAAGCAATCTACAGATTCAATGCAATCTCTATCAAATTACCAATGGCATTTTCACAGAACTAGAACAAAAAATTTTATAATTTGTATGGAAACACAAAAGACGCTAAATAGCCAAAGCAATCTTGAGAAAGAAAAACAGAGCTGGAGGAATCAGGCTCCCTGACCTCAGACTATACTACAAAGCTACAGTCATCAAAACAGCATGGTACTGGCACAAAAATAGAAATATAGATCAATGGAGCAGGATAGAAAGCCCAAAGATAAACCCATGCAGGTATGGTCAACTAACCTATGACAAAGGAGGCAAGAATATACAATGGGGAAAAGACAGCCTCTTCAATAAGTGGTGCTGGCAAAACTGGACAGCTACACGTAAAAGAATGAAAGTAGAACACTCCCTAACACCATACACAAAAATAAACTCAAAATGGATTAAAGACCTAAATATAAGGCCGGATACTATAAAACTGTTAGAGGAAAACATAGGCAGAACACTCTCTGACATAAATTGAAGCAAGATCTTTTTTGATCCACCTCCTAGAGTAATGAAAATAAAAACAAAAATAAGCAAATGGGACCTAATTAACTTAAAAGCTTTTGCACAGCAAAGGAAACTATAAACAAAATGAAAAGACAACCCACAGAATGGGAGAAAATATTTGCAAACAAAGCGATGGACAAGGGATTAATCTCCAAAATATACAAACAGCTCATGCAGCTCAATTAAAAAAAAAAAAAAGAAGCCAATCAAAAAATGGGTGGAAGATATAAACAGACATTTCGCCAAAGAAGACATACAGATGGCCCAAAAGCACATGAAAAGATGTTCAACATCACTAATTATTAGAGAAATGCAATTCAAAACTACAATGAGGTATCATCTTACACCGGTCAGAATGGCCATCATCCAAAAATCTAGACACAATAAATTCTGGAGAGGGTGTGGAGAAAAGGGAACCCTCCTACATTGTTGGTGGGAGTGTAAATTGGTACAGCCACTATGGAGAACAGTATGGAGGGTCCTTTAAAAACTAAAAACAGAGCTACCACATGATCCAGCAATCCCACTCCTGGGCATATATCCAGAGAAAACCATAATTTGTAAAGATACATGCACCCAAATGTTCATTGCAGCGCTATTTACAATAGCCAGGATGTGGAACCAAACTAAATGTCCATCAGCAGAGGAATGGATAAAGAAGATGTGGTACATATATACAATGGAATATTATTCAGCCATAAAAAAACAAAATAATGCCATTTGCAGTAATATGGATGGTCCTAGAGATTGTTATTCTGAGTGTAGTAAGAGGAAGACAAATATCATATGATATTGCTTATATGTGGAATCTAAAAAAAATGGTACAAATGAACTTATTTACAAAAGAGAAATAGAGTCACAGATGTAGAAAACAAACTTATGGTTACCAGGGGGAAAGGGAGGGAGGGATAAAATGGGAGATTGGGATTGACACATACACACTACTATATATAAAACAGATAACTAATAAGGACCTACTGTATAGCACAGGGAACTCTACTCAATATGACCTATATGGAAAAGAATCTAAAAATGAGTGGATATATGTATATTTATAGCTGATTCACTTTGCTGTACAGCAGAAACTAATACAACATTGTAAATCAACTATACTCCAATAAAATTTTTTTAATAAATAAATAAAAAAAAAATAAAATCCTAAACTGCTTCAGTGCAAACTTAATACCTCTTATCATTTAGTCATTCACCACATTAAGTAGGGGGAGCACAGGAAGTGAGGAAGGTAAAGGCTGACCAACTGGTTTCCATAAGCTTCACTCCTCCCATGTGATAAACAGGGCTACCAAACCCAAGTTTTTGAGGCTTCCCTTGCCTCTAATGTACCCCAGTCAGAAAGAATGACTTCTCATTACCCTTTTTCTATGACTAGCATAGTAAGCCATGAACTTTCAATCTCCCTCAGCAGAAATCACAACCCTAATCGTTACAACTATGGTCTTAAGTCTGGTGGCTATGCCTCCTCTCTTAAAGACACCAATCAACTGCTTCCTATATGTCTGCTCTCTTTTTTTTTTTTGAAATTCACGTTCTTTTATTTATTTATTTATTTATGTATGACTGTGTTGAGTCTTCGTTTCTGTGCGAGGGCTTTCTCCAGTTGCGGTGAGCGGGGGCCACTCTTCATCGCGGTGCGCGGGCCTCTCACCATCGCGGCCTCTCTTGTTGCGGAGAACAGGCTCCAGACGCGCAGGCTCAGTAATTGTGGCTCACGGGCCCAGTTGCTCCGTGGCATGTGGGATCTTCCCAGACCAGGGCTCGAACCCGTGTCCCCTGCATTGGCAGGCAGACTCTCAACCACCGCGCCACCAGGGAAGCCCTGTCTGCTCTCTTATAAGGAATTACCAACTCAGTTTCTTACTGATATGCTTGGTATGCCTATGAGGCCCTTGCAACTTTACCTTGAATCCCCTGAACAAGAATCTTTTTATTCAAAGTATAAGTGAATATTTGAGATTACTAGAGATAACTGAATATTTGAACATTATGCCACTGTTCCTCAAACTGTCCCCCACCCTTATATTAGGACAGTCATCTTAGCACCTGTCCTGCCCTAGAAATAAAGTCTATTGTCAGCCCTGGTCCCTCCATCCTATGTTAGCTACCTAGCCAGAATGTCTCACCAACAAGCAGGGTCAGGACTAAGATGAGAGGAGTAAGGTACCTTGGGTGCAAATTTAAGAAGGTGCAAAAAAACTCAGCAATCAAGATAAATAATATTTTAATGTCTTATTTTAAATAATTAAAATTTATGTTAAAAAACTGATGATGAACAAAATATCAAAATTTTAAATTAATACAGTAAATATTACTGATTTTTCTTTTTGCCTCAGGTTCCAATACAGCACAACATAGTTAATAACTGTCTCTATTTAAAATTTTGATATTTTGTCCACTGTGAATTTTGTGCCTGAAGCAAGTGCATTGCTCACCTCACCCTAGTTTCAACCCTGCCAACAAGTACCAGGATAAAACTTATTTTATTTTATTAAATGTGATCTTAATGGTAATACTCATGAATAAAAATTGGTTTAGGAAATCTTCTGTAGCTGGAATATAAAACTTGATATACATTAGTATGAAATAAAATTTGTGGAAGTATGACAATTTATTCAAACTCCAAATTTTAAAATTATAAAATATCTTCTTGAACTTTTATTTTCAATAATGGAAGCCTAAATTTTTTAGATGTTGGTATTATTGGCATTTGGGGCTGGACAATTCTTTCTTGCAGGAGTGTATCCTATGTATTGTAGAATGTTTAGAAGCATCACTGGTCTCTACTGACTAGATGTCAGTAGCTCCCCCAACCCCAATTATAAGAGCCAAAAATATCTTCAGATGTTGCCAAATGTCCCTCAAGGGGACAAAACCATCCCCAGCTGAGAACTACTAGTTGAGACCATCCCTCCTGCTGAAAATGAAAAATGAAGATTTTTTTTTAAATGCCATCACTTTAAAGCACTGAGCTGACATAATAATGGGGAACTGTCATGCTGAATGCTCAGTGAAATATAAAACCCAATGCTATCTCTCTAATAAGCAGAACATCAAACACCTATGAAGACATCTGCCAATTGGCAAATTTAAGCTTCAATTCTGGAACATCGAAGGCAAAGAGCCCCACCTAAACTGGGGTGGCTAACAGAAAACCCTCGCTTTATTAAGTTGGACCTCAAAGGTAATACCTAGAATGAAACCTGTCTTCCCCATTCCCAACCCCACCCCGACAGTGGGGTGAAGATTGCTTTGGCACTAAGAGGAGCAGGGGAAAAAAGAGAAGGAAAAGAGGGGGGAACCTCTGTTCTCAGATACAAAAGAACATCTATCTCATACCACTCACAAAAATTAACTTGAAATGGGTTAAAACTTAAAATAAGACCTGAAACCATAAACTCTCAGCCTTCCATTACTGAAAATCTTTGGCCATAGGCTGGCCCTTGCGGGGATTAGCTGACCAGGTTCTCATTACCTTGATTGAGTAGGGAACCTCAAACTGTTGGTGAAATGGTCGCAGGTTCTTTAGCAAAAGCAAATGCAAATCTTCCCTATAGGAAAGTAAGTATAGTCTAAGCCTCCAGAACTCTCCAAATAATTTTATGAGGGCAATAAGAAAAATACCCAAGCATACAAGGAAACAAAGCACCATGGTCAAAAGTCTGCATAAATGAAAGACAACTGCAAGAGATCCATTAAGACTCCAAATATTAGAATTATCAGAAACAAATTACAAAACTATGCTTACTACATTAAAAATTAATTAAGAGCATGCTTGAAAATATATGTAGGTACAGGAAATTATAAAAAGTGAAAAAGCAGATTTGAAAAAAAATCAAATAAAATTTCTAGAAATTAAAAATACAATGACTAAAATTTAAAATCCAATATTTGCAAATCACATATATCTGATAAGAGGTTAATACCCAAAATATATAAATAACTAATAAAAACCAATAGCAAAAATAATAATAATAACCTGATTTAAAAATAGGCAAAAGATCTGAATAGACATTTTTCCAAAGAAGACATACAAATTGCCAACAGGTGTATGAAAAGGTGTTCAACACCACTAACCATCAGGGAAATGCAAATCAAAACTAAAAAGAGCTATCATCTCACACCTATTAGGGTGGCTATTATCAAAAAGGCAGGAAATAACAAGTGTTGGAAAGGGTGTGGAGAAGAGAGAACCCTTGTACAATGTTGGTTGGAATATAAATGATACAGCTATTATGGGAAAAAGCATGGAGGTTCCTCAAGAAATTAAAAAATAGAACTACCATATGATCCAGCAATCCTACTTCTGGGTGCATAACCAAAAGAAATAAAATCGCTGTCTCAAAGAGATATCTGCACTCCTGTGTTCACTGCAGCATTATTCACAACAGCCAAGATATGGAAATAACTTGTGTCCATCAATGGATGAACAGATAAGGAAAATGTGGTACACACACACACACGCACACACACACACAGGAATATTATTCAGCCAATTTCCTTCCAAAAGGAAGGAAATTCTGTCATTTTCAACAATATGGATGAATCTGGAGGACACTATGCTAAGTGAAATAAATCAGACAGAGAAAGACAAACACTGTAGATCTCACTTATTATATTTAGAATCTAAAAAAGTCAAACACACAGAACCAGAGAGTAGAACAGTGGTTGCCAGGAGTGGGGGTGAGGGAAATGGGGATATGATGTCCATAGTGTACAAACTTTCAGTTATAATATGAATAATGAGGATCTAATGTACAGCATTATAGTTAAAAATACTGTATTACATACTTAAAATTTGCTAAGAAAGTAGATCTTAAGTGTTCACACTACCAAAAAAAAAAAAAAGTGACTATGTGAGGTAATGGATGCATTAATTAACTTGATTGTAGTAATCATTTCACAATGTATATGTATATTAAATCATCACGTACACCTTGAAAAAGTAAATTTTTAAAAACTATGATTTGCCATTGAGAAGTTATTGCAATGTAAATTATACTTCAGAAAAGTTTTTAAAAGCTATTGTGTTACAGAAAGGCACACGATCAGACATTAGTGAAGCAAATATTCATAACTAAAATAATGACCACAAATGAGTGGTGATTATATTCTTATACTATGGACTAAATATTTGTGTTCCCCACAAAGTTCATGTGTTAAAGTCCTAATCCTAATTTGATGGTATTTAGAGGTAGGACCTTTGGGAGGTAATTAGGTCTTGAGGGTGGAACTTTCATGAATGGAATTAGTGCCCTTGTAAGAAGAAACATGAGAGAGATGATCTCTCTTCCCCACCATGTGGGGAAAATACAGCAAGAAGGCGGCCATCTACAAACCAGGAAGAGGGTCCTCACCACACACAGAATATGCCAGCACCTTGATCTTGGACTTTCCAACCTTCAGAATTGTGGGAGATAAGTGTTTGTTGTTTAAGCCACCCAGTTTATGGTATTTTGTTATAGCAGTCTGAATCGATTTGGACACCTTGCAAAGCAACAACTAATTACTTAGAGAACCTAAGAAAGAAAGATACAAGTATATGAAATTGTGATACGCTTTCTTACAGAGATACATGTAAAAGACTATACATCAAGCAACGCAATTGTGGAGATGTTTGCCAAATCCTTTGAGAAAATGATAAATTTCTAATGGGTCAGTATGACCAATTCATTAATTAAATAATATTATTAAGGTATTAGTAGTAATTTTTTCTCTTTTAGCGGTACCTGAATGGTATATCTTAAAATTGATGGTACTTTAGATTCAATAAAAAAAGATATTTGAATAGATCAACAAAATTTTCCAGAACTAATGAAAGACACCAATTCACATATACAAGAAGCCAAAATTGCCCAAGCAGTATAAATAAAAGGAAATCCACACTTAAACACATCATCATGAAACCATTTAAAACCAAAAGGAAAGAGAAAGACCTTAAAAGCAATCAGGTGCAGCAGAGGGAGGGACAGAGAAAGATTACCTTCAAAAGAAGGTCAAGATACCACGTTTGTGGAGTGGAAAGTTCAAAACTGTTAAGATGGCAATTTCCCCCAGATTGATTCATACATCAATCACTACCAGAATTTCAGCAGCCTTTTGGCAGATATTGGCAAGATGATCCTAAAATGTATTTAGAATTGCAAATTATATAGAATTGCAAAATTTATAGAGAATTTATATAGAATGCCAAAACAATTTTGAAAAAGACAAACAAAGCTGGGTAACATATACTTCCCAATTTCAAAACTTAATATAAAGCTACTTCAGTAGTTATCAACACAATGTAGTACTGGCACAAGGACGGACATGTAGGTCACTAGAAAAGGAACTAATTTTCAGCAAAGGTGCAAAGGAAATTCACTGAGGGAAAAGACAGCCTTTTTAATTAATGGTACTAGGAAAACTGGATATCCATATGCCAAAAGATAAAGTTATACCTTTATTTCACACTATACATAAAAAATAACACAAAACAGATCACACATTTAAATGTTAGAGTCAAATCAAACTTTCAAAAGAAAACATAGGTGATTATCTTCAAGACCTTAGGTTAGGCAAAAATTTCTTAGATATGACACCAAAAACATGGTTCATTTTTAAAAATCTGATAAATCAGACCTCATCAAAATTCAAATCTTTTATACTTCAAAAGATATTACTATGAAAATTCAAAGACAAGCAACAGACTGGGAGAAAATATTTGGGAAACATACATCTTATAAAGGATTTGTGTACAAAATATTCAAAGAACTCTTTGTATACAAGAAGACAAACAACACAATCAAAAATTGGGTAAGGGCTTCCCTGGTGGCACAGTGGTGGAGAGTCTGCCTGCTAATGCGGGGGACGCGGGTTCGAGCCCTGGTCTGGGAGTATCCCACATGCCGCGGAGCGGCTGGACCCGTGAGCCACAACTGCTGAGCCTGCGCGTCTGGAGCCTGTGCTCCACAACGGGAGAGGACGCGGTGGTGAGAGGCCCGCACACCGCGATGAAGGGTGGCCCCCGCTTGCCGCAGCTGGGGGAGGCCCTCGCACAGAAACGAGGACCAAACAGAGCCAAAAAATAAATAAATAAAATTAAAAAAAAAAAAAAAAATTGGGTAAAATTTTTCACAAAGCATTTCACCAAAGAAGATATATGAGTGGCTAATAAGCACACAAAAAGGTATTCAGTATCATTAGTTTAGTAAAATGCAAATTAAAACCACAATGAGAAGCGATTTCACACCCACTAGAACGGCTATAATATTTTTTTTTTAAAAAACAGATAACAGCAAATGTTGGCAAGGATGTGGAAAAACAAGAGTCTTCATACTTTGCTGGTGGGAATATAAAATGATGCAACCACTTTGGACAGTTTGGCAGTCTCATAAAAAGTTAAAAATAAATGTTCCAAACGACTGAACAATTTTACTTTTGGGTATCTACCCAAGAGGAATTAAAACATATATTTACACAAAGACTTACACATGGATTCTCTCAGCAGCATTACTCATATTCATAGTTGAAAACCATATAAACCTAAATATCCATCAACTGATGAATGGACAGACATGATGTAGTATATGCATACAGTGGAATACTACTCATCAATAAAAAGAACAAATTAGTAACACATGCTTTGACATATATGAACCTCAAAAATATTATTCTAGGTGGGAAGGGTTGGGGGGAGGGATAGATTGGGAGTTTGGGATTGACACGTACACACTGCTATATTTAAAATACATAACTGGGCTTCCTTGGTGGCACAGTGGTTAAGAATCTGCCTGCCAATGCAGGAGACATGGGTTTGAGCCCTGGTCCAGGAAGATCCCACATGCCGCGGAGCAACTAAGCCCATGCGCCACAACTACTGAGCCTGCACTCTAGAGCCCACGAGCCACAACTACCTAGAGCCCGTGCTCTGCAACAAGAGAAGCCACTGCAATGGGAAGCCCACGCACCACAATGAAGAGTAGCTCCCGCTCACCGCAACTAGAGAAAGCCCGTGAGCAGCAACAAAGACCCAACGCAGCCAAAAATAAATAAATAAAATAAAAATTAAATTAATTAATTAAATAAAATACATAACCAACAATGACCTACTGTATAGCATAAGGAACTCTGCTCAGTATTCTGTAATAAGCTAAATGGGAAAAGAATTTGAAAAATGAATACATACATGTATATGTATAACTGAATTACTTTGCTGTACACCTGAAACTAACACAACACTGTTAATCAACTATACTCGAATATTAAATGAAAAGTTTAAAAATAAAAATAAAAATAGAAATAAAAATAAAAAATAAAATAAAAAATAAATTAAGGGCTTCCCTGGTGGCGCAGTGGTTGAGAATCTGCCTGCTAATGCAGGGGACACGGGTTCGAGCCCTGGTCTGGGAAGATCCCACATGCCGCGGAGCGGCTGGGCCCGTGAGCCACAACTGCTGAGCGTGCGCGTCTGGAGCCTGTGCCCCGCAACGGGAGGGGCCGCGATAGTGAAAGGCCCGCGCACCGCGATGAAGAGCGGTCCCCGCACCGCGATGAAAGAGTGGCCCCCGCTTGCCGCAACTAGAGAAAGCCCTCGCACGAACCGAAGACCCAGCACAGCCAAAAATAAATAAATAAATAAATAAATAAATAAAGATTTACCTTTAAAAAAAAAATAAATAAATTAATTAAAATGTTAATATTAAACAGTAACATTACACGAGTGAAACACAATAAAGCATCCTAATGAAATTATTATCATATTTAGTAGTATTCTCATGCTTATGCATATCTTAGTATTTCAGAAGCCTCCATAATTTTCATAAATGATTGAAGATAGTAGATGCTTACTGAGTACACCAAAGAGGTTAGACATCAAACACTTTCAGTGTGAAAAAATATATATGTTATTCTAAGTCAAAGAATACTAGCACAAAAGACCACATATTGTATGATTTGATTTATATGAAATTTCCAAGAAAGGAAAATCTACAGAGAAAAAAAATAGATCAGTATTGTCTGGAGTAAAGGAGAAGGGACAGAAGTTACCAAAGGGGAAAAGTGGGGGAGATAAATTAGGAGTTTGGGATTAACAGATACACACTACTATATATAAAATAAATAAACAACAAGGACCTACTACATAGCACAGGGAAATATATTCAATATCTTGTAATAACCTACAATAGAAAAGAATCTGGAAAAGAATATATATATACATATACATATACAACTGAATCACTTTGCTGTACACCTGAAACTAACACAACACTGTAAAGCAACTATACTTCAATTCAGAAAAAAGGAGAGGGGATGGAGATTAACAGTTAATGAACATAAGGAATCTTATTTGGGTGACAGGAATGCCCCAAAACTGATCAATGGTGATGGCTGCACAACTTACTAAATTTACTAAAAAAATCTTTGAATATATACTTGAAATGGGTGAATTAAATTAATATGCAAAATTATATGACATACCCCAAAGCTATATATACACACACATATATGAATATACATACATATGTACATACATGAAAGTCAGACTGGTAACTGGCATCACAAAAACAGTGAAAACCAGAAAACAATGGAATGAGATCTTAAACACAAGGACAAACAAAACTGCCATCCCTGAATTTTATACCCAGCGAAATATGTTTAAAGAATGAACACAAAATAGAGACTTCTTCAGAACAATGAAAATGGAGTGTGTCATCAGCAGATACTCTCTAGAAGAAATGCTAAAGATAAACTACAGGTAGCAGCAATGAGCTCCCAGATAAAAGACCTAACATGCAAGAAAGAACCAAGAGCAAATAAAAGTGACAAATACGTGAGTATATATACATAAATATCAAGTATAAAAATTCATAGTAATAAAGTCTCGTGGGGTTAAAAATAAACATAACACAACAATGTTCAGGAGAGGGGGACTGGGGATAAAGTATTCTGAAGTCTTTATATTATCCAGAAGGAAGTTGAAGGTAATGATTGACTTGATACTTTGATAATTACATTTATTATAATTTCTAGAGTAACCAATAAATGAATAGAAACAGAATGTATAACCTCTATATTATTAGAGGGAAAATGGAATAATAAAAAAATTTTCAATTGTATTAGTCAGTGTTACCCAGAGAAACAGAACCAAAACCAAAAGGGTGGTGTGTGTGTGTGTGTGTGTGTGTGTGTGTGTGTCGAGAGAGAGAGAGAAATATTTATTATGAAAAATTGGCCAATGCAATTTTGGAGGCTGACAAGTCCCAAGATCTGCAGTCAGCAATCAGCAGACTCAGGAGAGCTGATGGTATAGTTCCAGTCCAAGTCCAAAGGCCTAAGAACCAGGAGAGCCAATAGTATGGTCTTAGTCTGAAAGCCAGTAGGCTTGGGGCCCAGGAAGATGTTTCAGGTTGAGTCTGAGGGTGGGGGAAAAAAAAAAACAAAAAAACTGATGTCCCAGCTCAAAGGCAATAAGGCAATAGGAATTCCTTCTTACTCATCTTTTTGTTCTATTCAGATCTTCAAGAGATTGGATGAGGCTCACCCATATTGGGAAGGGCAATCTGCTTTACTCAATCTACCAATTCAAATGTTAATCTCATTCAGAAATACTCTCATGGACACACCACAATGTTTGATGAACTATCTGGGCACCCTGTGGCCTAGTCAAGTTGACACATAAAATTAATCATCACATCAATCCAAAAGAAAGTAAAAAGGGAGAGAAAAACAGAAAAACCATGTCAAATGGAAAGTGAAAAATAGGACAGCAAAGTCTACCACATCAGTAAATGCATTAAATGTAACCAAATTTAAACTCTGCTTGGAATCAACTAGATGTCTGAGAGAAGGGTATATGAATTCAATCTACACATTCACTAACATCTACTATGTGTTATGTATTGTTTTAAGCACATGGACGCATCAGTGAAAAAAACAAAGCAATCAGATTACAAAATAATAAATAAATGTTCTGTATTCATTTTCATCTATCTGTAATCCATACCTCCCTTCTTTAAAAGACTGTGTGGATTTATAATTTAAAACATTTTATACAACAGGTTAATTTAAAACTAAAGATAAAGGACAGCTCAGTAATTAAATGAACAAATGTAGAACATGGTTACACAAGGAACCACAGATGAGGAAATTACTAAAAGCGAGTAGTATTAATATTAAATTTGGGACTTCCCTGGTGGTGCAGTGGTTAAGAATCCGCCTGCCAAAGGGGACACGGGTTCGAGCCCTGGTCCAGGAAGATCCCACATGCCACAGAGCAACTAAGCCCGTGTGCCACAACTACTGAGCCTGCGCTCTAGAGCCCGTGAGCTATAACTACTGAGCCTGCATGCCACAACTACTGAAGCCCACGTGCCTAGAGCCCATGCTCTGCAACAAGAGAAGCCACCACAATGAGAAGCCCTTGCACTGCAACGAAGAGTAGCCCCCGCTCACCACAACTAGAGAAAGCCTGGGTGCAGCAACGAAGACCCACCACAGCCAAAACTAAATAAATGAATAAATAAATTTATTAAAAAATGTTAAACTTGAGCTTATAGGCAGCCAAGGCAAAAAGGGAAATAGCACATTTTAGTCATTTGCCAAAAGTTGTATATTCAGTAGAAGACAGAAACTTTTATTTAGCCCTAAATTATAATGAAAACTAACAGGGATCCTTATAGTCTGAGAAATATATAATTATATAGGCTGTTCCAAGAGATCCAGTAGCCAACCTAAGAAGATTCATACAAAGACAAGTTGGGTAGGAGAGGGAAAAAAACATGGGCTTCAGATCCAGACAGAACTGAGTCTCAGCCATGTTCCATCACCTACAGGTTGTATAACCATGGGCACGTTATTTAACCTCTCTGAACATCGATTTCCTCATCTCTAAAACAGAGCTACGAATGAAGGAATTAGACATTTTATAAAGTATCTAGCATATAATAGTTCTCAGTTTTAAAAGAGTTTTTATTATGATTTTTACAGCACATAATAAATAAACATAAGGGCAATGTAAATTGATACAGAGAGGAGTTTCTACTTACAGATTAAAGGGCATGGTGCTTTAAAAACAGTCAGTTCCACAGTACCAATGAACTAAAATATGAAAATTTTCCAAAATTGTTCTTAGAAATCTCTAAAGAACAATATGGAAGTAATACAAATAATCAAAGGGAAAGCTGACTATTTTACACATTGAGATATCATAAGGTTTGTGTATGTAAATTTACATAAGTCAGAGGAAAACTGGGCTTCTGTCAAGTAGATTCGTTTTTGTGTTAACAACCACTTTTTGCCTTTTTCCTAAGCATCAACATTAATCAGTGAACTACGTGAAAGTAGAGTCCATTCATGGTCTTGCATGCCATTCTTTCCCAGTATAGGCACATACAGAGCAGTCAATTAATATTTGTTAATGAACATATGGATATCAGCTATTATCTCTGGAAATGATAGTTTTCATTTCAAGAAAGTTGCCTAACATGTTCTGTGGTGATAGTTTGACCCTGGGCATTTCTGTGACTTGTGACATAAACAATTTTTTTAATGACCAACTCTAATGGCTAATTCTATGTGTCAACTTGGCTATGCTATCATATCCAGTTATTTAATCAAACACTTGTTAGTGTTACTGTGTTAGGCGTTATCTGTAGATATAGTTACCATCTACAGTCAGCTGACTTTAGGTAACAGAATTACCCTCAATAACTTGGGTGGGCCTCATCCCATGAGCTGAAGGCCTTAAGAGCAAAGTCTCAGACAAGAAATTCTGCCTCCAGACTGCAGCGTTATCTTCTGCCTAAGTTTACAGCCCGCCAGCCTGCCCTACCAGATTTAGACGCGCCAAGTCCCCACGATCATGCGAGCCACTCTCTTAAAATAAATCATAAATGCATGTGTGTATATGTATACGCTATATATATCTTATTGGTTCTGTTTCTCTGGAGAATCCTAACTAATACACCAACTAAAGTGAACGATTTGTTTTGAGGCTTTAAAGCAGAGGTCCCCAACCTCCAGGCCACGGACCGCTACCAGTCCGCGGCCTGTTAGGAACCGGGCCACACAGCAGGAGGTGAGCAGCCAGTGAGCGAGAAAAGCTTCATCTGAGGCTCCCCATCTCTCGCATTACCGCCCGAACCATCCCCTTCCCCCACCCCCGGGTCCATGCAAAAATTGTCCTCCACGAAACTGGTCCCTGGTGCCAAAAAGGTTGGGGACTGCTGCTTTAAAGTACAAAGTTGACATCAAAAGTAGAATACACCAAAAATAATATTATATGTTGCTTTCAACCTTTAGTTTTAACTAAAACAAAATGCCTTTTTTCTGTTCTTCTTTGATATCAATCCTAAATTACTGATTCCAACCAGCATCTATCACCTTCAAAATTCAAGTCCCTTGAATTTTTTTGCATAATAACATACAGACTTCTCAGTATCAAAACCATGTATCATTTTTTAACCATATATCATTAAATCCAACTAAAAAGAGATTCTTTTTTAAGTCTTTATTGAATTTGTTACGATATTGCTTCTGTTTTTTAAGTTTTGGTTTTTTGGCCACGAGGCATACGGGATCTTAGCTCCCCAGCCAGGGATTGAACCCGCACTCCCTGCATTGGAAGGCAAAGTCTTAATCAGGGAAGTCCAAAAGGAGGTTCTTAAAGAATTCTTTTAAAGATTATCCATAACATCAATAGCATACAGGCCTAAAATCATACAGCATGCACTTATACCATATTAGTGTTCACGTAATAAAAAGTAAGATATCATAATTGTGTACTCCACACCTACTAATCTGTAGTTCCACCCTTTAGCATATACCTAAACAAGAGAAATAAAGATCTTATCAAATCTATGCCAAGGAAGGATTTAACCAAAAATACTCAAAAGGGCCATAAATTTTAATATATCGGATGCTACTTAAAAATTCACTTTATATTACCAGGATAGAAACTGCCACTTCCATTGTACAAAACTAGAATAGGGATACCAATGTAATGTTGATATTGAGAAATGCAATATATATTTACGTAATATGAGATGCTTGGACCATGTTACAAAAATGCAAATTTTATTTTCTTGTACATTTAGTGAGAAAAGGGAGGGAGAATAAATGTCAAGGGTTAAAGTGTAAACTCTGGAACACAAGCCTTTGGCAGATTTTATTTATATTGGACATCCTGACCCCTTTAAACATTTACCTAGAAATGCAAATACCAGAAATTTATTCTTGAATATTTTACTTCAGTTTTCCTATAATCTCCAGATACTTCCATCCCCTCTCACAATGACTATACTAATGCTAAATTGTTCAAGGCAATCAATTAATGGAAGCAATCAGGTTGTACATCACAAAATGGAGACAACCTAGAAATCTATTTTATTAAGTCAACATAAACAAATGGTCAAAATAATTCAGTCCATTTCTGTGGCTTAAGAAAATATTTTTGTCTCCTCCTTTCCATCCCAGTCTTCTTCTATTCCCAAGTCTTATGGCCAGGCCACAGCAACAAAAGCCCATTTTACTATATATTGCTTACCTCAATATACCTAAAGAAGTACAATAAATGTTTCTAGATTCCAAATGTACAGCTATGTCACAGAGGTAAAGAGCACTGAGCCAGGCTGGAAAATTGACAGTATTTTACGGCCCCACTTTAGTTTATGGTCATTTCACAAAATCTACCAAAGGCATAAAAGACTTTATGTTTTTTTTTCTATAATTAGTAAATTGTTCCTTTGTCTCTCCAATTCTAATTCCTTAATTCCAATTCTACTAGAATGGTTTATATTGTTAAAAACATCTTTGGAGAATTAATCTTTTGGTCATAATTTTTAAATGAATATAATAACTGATTAAATATATAATTCATTGCCTAATCAGGAATAAAATTTTAATCCCATAAAAGATTTTAATAGCAATTTTAACTACTAGGCACATAATTAATGGTGTTAGGGGATAAAAATGAAATTTCAAGGTGACTAAAGCATAAATTCAAGAACTTTAGACAATTCTAGAGATAACACAACATTAAAATTAAAAGCTTATAGCTGTGTTTATAAAATGATGTGTAATTATAAGTTACTATTCCACCTTTTCATATAAAATAATATAGTAGAAGAATTTTATTCAGAAAAAAGTTTTGTAAAACATTTTTAAGGACAATGAAACAGCAATAAAACAATTTCTGGTTCTAATATAAATAAATCTTATTCATAAAAGAAAGTAAGTTAAAAGGTATTGGAACTCTGAGATATTAATTACTGTGCTTTTACACAGAGGGAAATTATGGCAGTACAATTCTATGATCCTTATATATGCAAAGTTTCCATTAACTGATGATTTTGCATTTATAAGTAACACAGAATTACTTTATCATACACAATATTTTTATTAGTAAGAGGATCTCATAATAATACTGTTAAACAATTGGGCTCTACATTCCCAAGCCTCAGAATTTTCAATGAAGGGACCTCACTTTTACTACGGCAATGACTGAATTTTGTGCAAAATTCTCAAATTTTGAATAAATCACATTATGGAGCACCCATTTATTTTCAATTGCTTTGGTGGATGGGATCAAAGAAAATGCAGTTATACTACAGGAATTTTCTGCCATTCAACTGTCAGTGTAGTTATGCATGAAGAACTCTTAATAAGTCAAAAGAGAATAAAATTCATTTGAAAGCAGAATTGACCCCCTTGATTTGGTTTTACGAATGGAAAGATTCAAGATTCAGGTCACTATGGATCCTTTTCTCTACTCAAAAAGAGACCCTCTCTATTAATAAGCATTAAAATGCTTCACATTTTAAAGTTTGCAACATCATGGCTTCATTATGAATTAGGTATTTAGGGGAAAATGCATTTCCTACAAAGGAAAATGTTAAAAATGTACCATTCCTCCAACATGCATTTTTCAAATACTAAGAAAGAAATGTAACTGTTTTTGCAACCTAAGCTCAGGCAACTGCCCAAGCAGCCTATAGGACTGATATCAATAGGAGTTTTACGCCTGATGGAAAATCATTCTAAAGATTTTTTTTAACTGAAAAATAACGTCACCACTGTGATTTCCACCCTGGGAAACTAAAGCGGGAATTACATTGTGTTGTTAAAATGTTAGCAACATTTCATTTTTTGAAAACGCAATTTAGTTTTCCTGAAATAAAGAGTTGATTATATCTCTTATTTCTGTTACAAGATTTTGATATATCACAAAGTATGAGTTACAGCATGTGCCAACTATCAACCAGGAAAAATGAACCTGATTCATAATTCACTTTGAGAATGTCTAGTTAGTCAATCAAGTGATTTGTAATCATGAAGGCTGCCAGAAATGGAATGAATAATGAGCCACAGTAAAATCCCTGGATTTTTTTTTTAGTATTCTTATTTCATTATGTGACTTTTATTGCCACTTTTGATCACTGTTTCTCAGCAGCACAAATTAAATCACACATATTTACTTAGAAGTTTTTGACTATTAAATAGGCTAAAGGATATACAAGTTGATGACCAGAGTATTTAATGTCTTCCTACGAAATTAAAAGTCTTAGTGTTTATAGTTTCAGCAAAGAAAATTTCATTCCTTCCAACCCCCTCAACACTCGCCTTATTTTATTTAAATTATTTAGTGAATATGCTATTTCAGGATAGCTTATTCTGATTCAGTGTATTTTCTTAAGTTGTTTCTATATAACCTAAAACAAGTAAAATCATTTAACAGAATTTCGTTACTATCAGAAGCATTAAACTTCCTATTAATATCTTCACTGTATACTATTTCCTCAGTTAAAACTATAACATAAGCTGATGGCCAAAGAACATTTGACCTCTAATATATGTTATTAAATAATATATATTTCTTATTAAATATACATAATATAATATTATTAAGTTATTATAGTATATAAGCATTGAATTATATAATAGATATATACTATATACTACAGTTATTAGTATAATCTTATTAAATATAAAAAATATAAACCAACTTAAAGCTTGGCATATTACTAAAGGGGTAATATGATAAGTTAGTGTTTTTCAAAATGTAAAACTACTAAACTATGTAAGAATTTGTCACTCTGATAATACTGGCCATTATTAGCATTTTAATCAGGATGGCATGACATAAGAATTACACAATTTTAAAGCAAATAGAACTTTAAATGTGATAACAAATAGGCTCATTCTTTGACTTACTTTTCATAATTTTCAAGCAAAATAGTCTTTATACAACTTTAGACTGATTATAACACCAGACCACATGTGGCCTTCCCTAAGGAAAGTAATAACTCCTTAAGTCAAGACTTAAGGACTTATTATTGAAATCTAATATTGAAATCATTATCACTCTTGTGATAATATTAAACGTATATATGTAGTCATCCACTGTATCTCTGGGATAGCAAACCTGAGGCAAGCATTAACAATGGCTACCAGCTGAAAGACCAAATAATCTATGTATTTGAAAATGGGAGAGAACCTTTACAATTACACTGCAGTTATTCTGAAATTTCCTGAAATCAGTAATATATTTTAAAATAAGCATATAATACATGTGATTCTGTTCTAGCCAATACTTATTCAAATAAAAGTCATGAATTGTAAGTTAACTAGCATGTGTTATATAGAAATAAGAATAGAGGCGAGAGAGAGAAACTAATCAAACTACTTTTAGGTATATTTCATAAACACCAAATTATTACTTCCATTCCTTTTTACTATTAGGTTGACTTTTATGCAATCCTTTAGACATAAGTAATGAAGCATTATGGTTCAACATCCTAATGATGTCTCACAAAACAAAGTTTAAACCAAATTGTTGTTTGATAACACTGAAAACATGAAATAATACTAGCATGATCTTTCCTGTATGAAGATGACACTGACTCACCATCAATAAAGACAAGCTTCAAGTTGTTTTTCCACGGTGGAGATGGACTTCCTGATACAGCCATTCTCTTGCCAAAGCTCCCTGGTGAATAACAGCTTATACCTGAAAGATAAGTGTTACCAGTTGTCGCAGAAAATAACAAAATAAAATTGTCAATATAGCAATGAAACCCATGCCTTGGTCCCAACCACTGTGTCCTGATGAACTAAAAATAAAGTCACAATAATATATAAATACTGTATAATACTTACATACAAAATTGTACATGTATTTACTCTGATATATTAATTGTATTCTATATATCACTGACCTAAAAATACAAATAATCACAGCCTGACCTCTATCCCTAAGTAAAAATGTTCTCAGCTGTCTTAACTAAAACAAAAATTGCTTCCGACATGTAAAATCCAAAGTGTATAATGAAAATGCTCAAAACATGAATGCGTGCCAACTTTACATCCCTCATCACCAGTAGCAATAACTGAGGAAATTACAGAATATTTTTGTTAATGTTAGCAATATTCTCAATAGCATTAAATGCAGTATGACTACAGCCAAAATTACTTCGACATTTCCCAGAATTCTGAAAAATACTTCTACTTTTTATGAAGAAAAAATAATTTTGTTACTAGCTTCAGTGTTCATTCATGTTAATGCAGAACAGAGGTTTTATAAATAAATACTCCTGATATGGAATTTTATCAGCTGCCAGTTGAATCTCCTTCATAAGAGTTGAGGAGCTAGCTAAACATTGCTGAAGACATAGTTTTTAGTATAAGTAAAATTAATGTTATGTACTTCTTTATTATTTAAGGGAGTAAGAGATTAATATTTGTTAAAAATCGTTAAAAAGCAGGACTTCCCTGATGATCCAGTGGTTAAGACTCCGCACTTCCAATGCAGGGGGTGCAGGTTCAATCCCTGGTCAGGGAACTAAGATCCCACAAGCCAGGTGCTGTGGCCAAAAAAAATTTTTTTCAATTTTTTTTTAATTAAAAAAACAAGAAAAAAAATTCACTAAGAAGCAGCTAACAACTGGATACAATTCAAACAAAATCACAATGCTAAGTACCTATGATGAGCAAGGCAATCACTATTTTTTTAATTTTTATACCTGGGGATTCTATGACAGGTATAAAAATAACAAGGCATAGTACACAATCTCAAAGAAATCACAATATCAATATTATTGAAACATTCCACTTCCATTTCTACATAGTTGCTTACAATAACAAACAGCTAAATTCTACCCCAGATTCTCTGTTAGAACAGGAAGGATGAAGAGGAAGAGCACAGCATCATACCAGAACATGGTAGCTACCACAGGGATGAGGCTCTGGGGCTCCTCTTGCAAACGGAGATGAGGAAATTTCAAGAGAAATGTTGAGAACATCTGCTACAACCTGCGATGCAGGTCTACTGCCACCTGTAAACAAATAAACTTTGTTCATTTTAAGGCACTATAACAAATGTTTCCAGCCACAATTCTGTTTTAAAGGATCATTCTCCTTATCAACCCTTCATTACATTCCTTATCATCATCCCTCACCAACTCATCAAAATTGGGAATTAGGCTGCAAACTCCCAAAGTTCCTCTTCATATTGGTTTCCCATTTCGACAATGCCTAGCAGAGCACCTTACCATTTTTAAATGCTTAATAAACGTTTGATAAGTTGAATTGAACTAGTCGTCTTACTCCTTCACCTGTCACTCCCAAAATAATCACTTATTCTACCTACGGATACCATTCCTGGCAGGACAGTATAAGATGAAAAGACAAGATTATTTATTTATTTATTTATTTATTTATATTTCTTTTTGGCTGCATTGTGTATTCATTGCTGCACGCGGGCTTTCTCTAGTTGCGGCGAGTGGGGGCTACTCTTCGTTGCAGTGCGCAGGCTTCTCATTGCAGAGCACAGGCTCTAGGCACGCAGGCTCAGTAGTTGTGGCGCACAGGCTTAGTTGCTCAGCAGCATGTGGGATCTGCCCGGACTAGGGATTGAACCCGTGCCCCCTGCATTGGCAGGCGGATTCTTAACCACTGCGCCACCAGGGAAGTCCAACATTATTTATTAATTCAATAAATGTTTTGCTCAAACACCTACTAGGTACCATACTAAGTTCCATGGATATTAGTGTAAATAACACATGATCCCTGCCTTTAAATAACTCAGTCTAGTAAGAAAGATAAAGATGGAAAATAGCCATTATAGTACTCTGAAATCAGTTTATAACGAGTTTTATAGAAAGTGCTACAGATACTAAAAGGGAGGGAAACTGTCTTAGAATAAAAGCTTTAGAGAGGAAATGTCATGTGAGATGAATACTAAAGAATGAGTAGCTGCTGAACAGAGGGACAAACAAGAGAAAGGGCATTCTTAGCAGAAGGAAGAGGTGAAAAATTATAGGTATGCAAAAGGGTACACAATATATTGAGAACTTCAAGAAGCTTTTGGGAAGGTAGCAGATGAGGGGGAAAAAAGGCATAAGAAAGATCACAGAGATGCCTTATTATGCTAAAAAGCTGGACCTCTGTCCTGACCAAAGGAGGTAAGCCAAGAGCATGACATGATCATTAAAAAGATCTTGGCAGCAGTGCGAAAGATCGGAGGAAAGACAAGACTAGAGGCATGGGACCAAATCACAAGACAAAGCTGACTTGACTTTAATGGTTTATGGAACTATGGTGACCCAATTCACCAATGACCATTAGGTTTGTTACCCAGCGGATCTTGAATTCAGATATAAATTTAGAGAATACTACAGATTCTAATTTATTTTATAAAACCGTTTATGTGATATAACCTCAAGAAAACAGCATAGCAGGAATTTCATAGAAATTGTATCAAGATACCAAAATATTAATAATGACTAGCTCTGGGTATTGGGGTTACAGGTTATATTTTTCTTCTTCTTCCTAATCTATTTGAAATTTTCCACACGTTAGAATTAAAAATAAATTTTAGGGCAATTCCTTGAAACTTAAAAGCTACAACTGGCATTAACCCTAAAGGGTCAGAGCCAGGATTCCTTGACAACATAATTGGCTCCAAAGGCTCCCTTCACCACCACAGCCCACTATACATAAAATACTCATTCCTACATCAGAACCTAAACCCATGCCATTTCTACTTCTGTAACATCCTCTTACCCTGAATGCCTACCTAAATCCCAACTTCATCATACCGCCAGCTATAATGATCTTATACATACATTACCAATAGCTCATTACCTGCCACACACATTGTGACATACAATCATATTATTTATTGAAATCCTTCCTGAATAGTTCTCCAGTTTGTTCTTCCTACGATTTTCTACAAGAATACTAGTGAATAAAAAAAGAGAATGCTAGTGCAAACTCAGTCCTATTCTAAAAGAAATATTCAGACATGACTCATTTATGGATATATGTGCCTATAATTACACCAATGATTTGATAAACTGCAAATTTATGCATATAACCACTACAAAAGAGTTTTCAAATCTATTATCTCAGAAGAAACTGCCTACTATTATGAGTTGCATTGTGTCCCCCTAAAAGATGTTGAAGTCCTAACCCTCAGTACCTATGAATGTGACCTAATTTGGAAATAGGGTCTTTGCAGATAATGAAGTTAAAATGAGGTCATTAGGGTCCAATGTGACTGATGTCCTTATAAATACAGGAAATTTGGACACAGAGACAATAATACACACAGGGAGGACACTACATGAAGATGAAGGCAAGGGTCAGGGTTATGCATCTACAAGTCAAAGAACACCAAAGACTGCCAGCACACCAGCACAAGCTATGGAAAGAGGCATGGAATAGATTCTCTTCCTCACAGCCCTCAGAAGAACCAACCCTGCCAACATCTTAATCTTGGACTTCTAGCCTACAGAACTGAGAGACAATAAGTTACTGTTGCTTAAGCTACCCCCATTTGTGGTACTTTGTTACAGCAGCCCTAGCAAAATATACACCCACAAAGGGAAACGATTTTTTTTCCCCTGAAAGTCACTAAAGATGAAAACATTCTGAAGAAAGATTGCCAATCAGAAATAAAATTTCTTGCTACTCATTTTTAAATTTTGTAGCAAAAGTGTTATTTAACAGCTAAACCAACTGAATGCCAAAAAACTCTGAAGGGGGTATGAGTCAACCTTCATCCTATATAGTACCACTTATACATACAGCATCACATAATCAAACATTGGAGAATGACAGCATCCTATAGATACTAGGACATGAGCATAACATGAAATTATACAGATTTTCCTATGTTTTTAAGAGAGTTGCTCTATGCATTTTTATGTACCTGTAAGAATACGACTTGACCCATCATAAAATCAAAAAGTAGTATAATGAGTTACTTAATAAGGAGCAATGAAGTCAGCACAGGTCAGAAATGGGTTCTGGAGTGACAAATACTTCAATTCAAATTCTTGTTCTATTACTTATCAGCTATGTGACTTGAGCAAATACTTAACCATGTTTGAGCCTCAAATTCTTCATCAGTAAAATGGGAATAATATATGAAATGTGTTTAGCATATAATGCTAAATAGGGTTGATGATAATAGGGTTTTACTACTTATACATAAAGTAAAATTCATAAATTAAGGTTTTTTTATACTTCTCTTGGGTAAAACAATTAGGCAAGTTTATGTAAGAACAAATGTCTTGATCATATGTACTGTATTTAAAAATATTGCCTTTGACTAGTTTCTTACTAGAAAATGTAGGACTTTCAGAATTTTAAAACTATTTGTCAAAACTCAAAACACATTTAAACTCATTAATATTGGAATGATACAAATAGGATCTTGGTGACTTTGGGCTGTCACAGACATCTTTGGTGTGTGACTTTCAAAGCTGTACAGTACCAATCCCTAATACCCTCAGATCACTAAGTTCTAGCCAGTCCAGAAAAACTACCTTTACAACTTAGACCGACATCAGGTTAACTCTAATAGTATGGCATAATCCGTTATAACCTTCTACCAGGTATTACTGATGTGCTTTCTGCCTCTTCTTAAATATCTTACATATGTAAAATATACATCCCAAAACTGTAACCAATTGAAAAGGGACTCATTTTGGAATTTGTATACTCCTTTTGAGAAATATTTAAATAATGCAAAACCCAACTGATCACCAAAATTCAAAAGAACCTTGTTATATCGTGCAAACACTCTTCATAAGATACAAATTATACCTCCACTGCTCATTGCAATACTTATAAACTGACACTTACACATCTACTTATCAAGAAATAAAAGACAGAATTCCCTGTGGTCCAGTGGTTAGGACTCGGCACTTTCACTGCCGTGGCCCAGGTTCAATCCCTGGTCAGGGAACTAAGATTCCATAGACCACACAGTGTGGCCAAAAAAAAAAAAAAAAGAAAGAAAGAAACTACATAATTAAGGCCAAAAAGACTGCAATTACTATGGAGAGAATGGTGGTATTTTTGTTAACCTTTCCATCTAAAACAGCTATCTACATTGGTCAAATTTGTTAGAAAAATGTATCAAAAAAAAAAAAAAAAAAAAAAAAAGAAAATGTATCAACAACTCACTTCTCCGTGTAAGAAAGCCAAATACTAAATTACTCTTAGTACTCTTAATAAACTTTGGTGAACTGTAAAAACATGTTCAATGCTGTAATGAATTCAATAATATGAGCAGCAAAGCTAACATGGGGTCAAGACCAAACACAGGTATTTTTGTAAATATTTATGAAAACATGTTTTGCCTTCATATTTAGTATATGTCCTAACTGTAACTCAAATAGACTTTGTAATTGAGTTTCTTTAAACAATGAACGTGCTTCTTGCTAAATAAGGAACATAAAGTCCACTTTTCAGAAAACATTATTATGTAATTATTTTTTTATTTACAGAGAGATAACTGGCATACTTAATTTAAACCGAGTATAAAAAATATTCTTGGATCGTATTTTTTTTAAACTTATTTAAAGTTAACAAATGCCATTTTCTATTTATTCAAGATACTATATTAAGAATAACAGTATTTTTTTGAGCTTATTTTTGTGTATGGTGAGAGGGTGTGTTCTAACTTCATTGATTTTACATGCGGCTGTCCAACTTTCCCAACATCACTTGCTGAAGAGACTTCTTCCCATTGTATATTCTTGCCTCCTTTGTCAAAAATTAATTGACCATAGGTGTGTGGGTTTATTTCTGGGCTCTCTGTTCTGTTCCATTGATCCATATGTCTGATTTTGTGACAATACCATGCTGTTTTGATTACTGTAGCCTTGTTGTACTGTGTTGTCTGAAGTCTGAGATGGTTATGCCCCCTGCTTTGTTCTTTTTCTTCAGGATTGCTTTGGCAAAATGGCTTAAAGAATTAAACATAAGACATGACACCATAAAACTCCTAGAAGAGAACATAGGCAAAACATTCTCTGACATAAATCGTACCAATGTTTTCTAAGTCAGTCTCCCAAGGAAACAGAAATAAAAACAAAAATAAATAAATGGGACCTAATCAAACTTACAAGCTTTTGCACAGCAAAGGAAACCATAAACAAAATGAAAAGACAACCTACAGAATGGGAGGAAATATTTGCAAATGATGCGACCAACAAGGGCTTAATTTCCAAAATATACGAACAGTTCATACAACTCGACAACAAAAAAACAAACAACCCAATCAAAAAATGGGCAGAAGACCTAAAGAGACATTTCTCCAAAGAAGAAATACAGATGACCAATAGGCACATGAAAAGATGCTCAACATTGCTAGTTATTAAAGAAATGCAAATCAAAACTGCAATGAGGTATCACTTCACAAGAGTTAGAATGGGCATCATCAGAAAATCTACGAACAACAAATGCTGGAGAGGGTGTGAAGAAAAGGGAACCCTCTTGCACTGCTGGTAGGAATGTAAATTGATACAGCCACTATGGAGAACAGTATGGAGGGTCCTTAATAATACAGAACTACCATATGACCCAGCAATCCCACTACATGGCATATACCCAGGGAAAACTATAATTCAAAAAGACACATGCACGAATGGATAAAGAAGATGTGGTACATATATACAATGGAATATTACTCAGCCATAAAAAGGAATGAAATTGGGTCATTTGTAGAAATGTGGATGGACCTAGAGACTGTCATACAGAGTGAAGTAAGTCAGAAAGAGAAAAACAAATATCATATATTAATGCATATATGTGGAATCTAGAAAAATGGTACAGATGAACCAGTGTACAAGGCAAAAATAGACCCAAATGTAGAGAACAAATGTATGGACACCAAGGGGGGGGAAGCAGGGGATGGGGGGGATGAATTGGGAGATTGGGATTGACATATATACACTAATATGTATAAAATAGATAACTCATTTTAAAAAAATAAAGATGACCTAAATAAATAGAGAGATATTCCAAAAAAAAAAAAAAACAAATGCTGGCGAGGGTGTGGAGAAAAGGGAACCCTCCCACACTGTCGGTGAGAATGTAAGCTGGTGCATCCACTGTGGAAAACAGTATGGAGGTTTCTCAGAAAACTAAAAATAGAATTACCATATGACTCAGCAATCCCACTACTGGCCATATACCCAGACAAAACTATAATTCAAAAAGACACATGTACCCCTATGTTCATAGGAGCACTATTCACAATAGCCAAGACATGGAAACAACCTAAATGTCCTTCGACAGATGTACGGATAAAGAATATGTGGTACACATATACAATGGAATACTAGTCAGCCATAAAAAAGAATGATATAATGCTATTTGCAGCAACATGGATGCAACTAGAGATTATCATACTAAGTGAAGTCAGAAAGAGAAAGACAAATACCATATGATATCACTTACATGTGGAATCTAAACTATGACACAAATGAACCTATCTATGAAACAGAAACAGAATCAAGGATATAGGGAACACACTGCTGGTTGCCAAGGGGGAGGGGGGTGGTAGAAGGGTGGATTGGGATTTAGAGATTAGCAGATGCAAACTGGTATATATAGAATGGATAAACAACAACATCCTACTGTATAGCTCAGGGAAATATATTCAATATCCCGTGAAAAACCATAATTGAAAAGAATATGAAAAAGAATGTGTATACATGTATAACTGAGTCACTTTGCTGTACAGCAGTAATTAATACAACACTGTAATTCATCTATACTTCAATAAAAAATAAATTAAAAAAAGAATAACATGGTACTAAAACAATGTGGAGATCCCTCAAAAAATTAAGAACTACCATATGACCCAGCTGTTCCTCTTCTGGGTATTTATCTGAAGAACATGAAAACACTATTTCTAAAATATGTATGCACCCCTATGCTCATTACAGCATTATTTACAATAGCCAAGATATGGAAGCAACCTAAGTGCCCAATGGTATATGAATGGATAAAAAAGATGTGGGATGTGTGTGTGTGTGTGTGTGTGTGTATAATGAAAATTTACTCAGCCACAAAAAAAGAGTGAAATCCTGCCATTTGCAACAACATGGGTGGTCCTTGATGGTATTATGCTAAGTGAAATAAGTCAGATGGAGAAAGACAAATATCATACTACTTCACTCATATGTAGAATCTAAAAAAAAAAAAAAAAGAACAAACAAAATAAAACAAAAACAAGCTAATAAATACAGAGATCAGATTAGTGGGGAAATGAGTGGGGAGAGGTGGGTAAAATGGATGAAGGGGTCAACTAGACTTGTGGTGGTGATCACTTCGTAGTATATACAAATGTCAAATTATAATGCCATACACTTGAAACTTATATAATAAAAAAGAATACTATAATAACACTTCGGCTGAGCTCAAATTATAATTCTAAGAATTTTTTCAAAAGGTAAAGAACAGCAACAGAAAACTAAGTATATTTTCTTTTTTCCTTTAAAGTCCTAATATAGTAATATTAATAAAATCACACAAATTCATTATATTAAGAAAATACAATCTGTTAAATTATTGGCAAAAGACAATTACATCCCCGAGAGCAGGGGCTCTGCCTTTATCTACTTCACATGCCTTAAGCATGACAAGAACTTTAAGTGTTAACTATACCTCAAGAACAATAAGCACAACTGTAACATAATTCTCCTAAGAATCAAATAATAGGAAAATCCTAAAGAGCTGGAAATTCAAAACAGGACATGGACAAAATTTTACAACGTGCAAATTCTAACATTAGTAGAAGAAAATTCTATCCCTTGTAAGCCACAGACAAATTCCAAGGTCACAGCCCGAAAGTGTATATTGGCTGTGTCAGTAGAAAATATACAGCCAACGCTGGTTTTAAAATAATCTCAACTTGGCCTAAAGTGAAGTCTTTCTCTTTCTGACTTACTTCACTTAGTATGATAATCTCTATGTCCAATCATGTTGCTGCAAATGTCATCAGTCTTTTTTATGGCTAATACCATATGATATCACTTATATGTGGAATCTAAAATATGATACAAACGAACTTATTTACAAAACAGAAACAGAGTCACAGACATAGAAAACAAATTTATGGTTACCAAAGGGGAAATGGGGTGGGGGAGGGATAAACTAGGAGTTTGGGATTAGCAGATACAAATGACTATATATAAAATAAACAACAAAGTACTACTGTAAAGCACAGGGAACTATATTCAATATCCTGTAATAATCCATAATGGAAAAGAATATGAAAAAGAATATATATATGTATAACTGAATTACTTTGCTGTACACCAGAAACTAACACAACATTGTAAATCAACTATACTTCAATAAAAAATTTTTTTAATAAATAAGTAAAGTGAAGTCATTAAGAACTGAGTAGAAACAGTGCAGACATCAAAGGACCTATAATCCTGGTAGTATATATGGCCAAAAGAAAATTATCTTTTTACCATATCTGGTCGTTGTTTCTGCAAACAGCACACTACCTTTCTACAAGAGCTATTATAACTAAGTGAGGTAACATATGTGGTCTATATATACACTATACATTCTTGTGTCTCACTGGGATCTCTCTGATTTAAGCATTGTTGATTTGGTGGTTAAAATTCTGTATACTCACCACCATCATCAAGATTCATATTGTGGTCAGGAAGAAAACAGGTTAGTCAGGGGCTAGTTTCCTTTACCTACACCTTTTCTCTTGAGTTTCACCTACCTGCTACAGCAATATGGGGAAATTTAACCAGTGTAAAAATTCCTTATATTACACACTACAGATGTTCACCAGAACTTTCAACTAGACAAGAACTGCCTTTTGAAATACTTACACACACATATACATATATACCACAGCTTTCTCTCCAGACAGAAATGCTACAGAAATGAAAGAAATCATATTCAGTGAGTGTAAGCAATGGCTAAATAAAAGGGGTACTGGTGTCTGATTACATTGGGTCTCTCCTCCCCAATCTAATATGCTAGGGGAAATTTCCTACTAGAAGCTGCTGAACACATAAGCTAATTGATCTAAAATCAATCAATTAGATTGAGAAAAAAATGTGTTATCTGGTTTATTGTTAAAACACAACTACCTTGAGAATATTTATAGCATTGACAAAGCTACTATTAGTAGCTTCACAGGCCCTAAAAAGAGTAACTACTATTACAAGTTTCCAAGTACGTATTTACAGAAGGAAGCAAACAATTGATTAAATCAACTTTTTTGGTCTAGAAGCAACAGATTTGGGGCAAAATTGGTTTTACAATAGGACACATAACTCCACTTCTAGTTATACTGCTACTTTTTCATACGAGAGGCATGGCACTGTCTGTGTGAATATTATGACTCAAGCTTACTCATCTTAACTAAGCATGAATTAAATTTGTTAGAGTAAAAACCTGAAAGAGAACGAACATGCGTGTAATTCTAAGTTGCCATTTTTAGAATGGGGTTTTGCTCCAAAGGGATTTTAAAAACATGTTTCCACATTATTCTATTTGCACTACTTTCACTTTAGTGCTCTGGTAAGTTGGCTGCTAAATAGAAACAAGAAACAAACTCATTTTCAAAAAGAAAGTCATTTGTGATTTGACCATAGCATAAGCTACATAAAAAAGGAAGAAGTAATTTGTTAAAGACCTGACTGCCAAAAGATTTTGAAATTTAGATACACGTACATGTAAAGAGACACTTATGTTTGTGCCCCTCCCTATTTTCCTGGTCCAGTTACCATGAAAAGATCAGAAAATTAACTGTAGGGTAAGGAGCCTATGGAAAGTCTCATTATATCCAAACTGTCATTCTTTCCAGGAAAGTCTGGAAAATATAGAAGGGAATCACAGGCACTGCAGGACACACGGTCTTCTCACTCTATAAGTAGCTTCCAGGCTGATATGACTTCAATGTTCTTCCCCACAAAAAAAGATATTCTAAGAGAAAAATACCTTTCCTGCATGCACAATCTCAAAATCATACATGCCTGTGGATCGTCTTTAATCACAGGCTAGAGCAGCGGTCAGTGAGCCAGTACCCAAAGATGACAGACAATGTGGACTGAAGAAAAGAGTGTTTGAATGGAAGTAGAAAGAACTGAATTTTATTCCCAGCTCTGTGATTTACCTACATGGTCTTGGGCAAGTTAGTTAACCACTCTGGGCCTCTGTCTTTTGTTTGTTTTATTGTTTCATATGGAAAACAAGAGGTACTCAAAAAACTTTTTTAAATTATGGCTAGAAAAATATCAGAGAACACGTAGAACTATCCCCAACTTCACAGATGAGGACAGTAAAGCAGAGAAGTATACCCAGTCACAGGCGATTAGATTAAAAGGGTTCTAACAGCTGTTGCAGCTCCAACATTTTAAAATTTGTTTAAAATGACAAGTCACTTATGTCAAATTTTTAAACCACGTAAAAAAAAGTACATAAAAGGCAAAAGGGTTGATAATTATCAAATTTAGGAAGATGATCATCTCTTCAAGAAGCCATAAGG
The DNA here is from genome assembly GCF_009873245.2 of Balaenoptera musculus. Classification (NCBI taxonomy): domain Eukaryota; kingdom Metazoa; phylum Chordata; class Mammalia; order Artiodactyla; family Balaenopteridae; genus Balaenoptera; species Balaenoptera musculus. The sequence continues at coordinate 74,202,986 of NC_045787.1, forward strand.
GAATATAATCAGGAAGAGCTTCAATTGTTCTGGTAACATTTTATTTCTCAAATTGAGTTTGGAGTACATGGGTGTTTGTTTCTCTTTATATACCATGTTTTGTCTGGAATATTTCCTAATCATTTCTTAAGTAACCACCAAAACATCTTTAACCAAAGTCTGAGTGAAATAAATGAAAACATTTCTCTGGAATTTTAAAGGTCCGTGGAAACAGTGTGTGGTTTCAAACATTCTCCTGTCGAGCTTAAGAGGTAAATATCACTATGTCCCCTAATATAAGGAAAAAAGGGTAAAACAGGCTGTAAGTATATATATATAACTATTTGCTAATCTAATCTCCGGCTTAGTAAAACATTAAAAATACACAAATCGCACAAAACACAAAATGAACTATATTTTTAATAGCATGATTAACCCATTTAAGAATACTGAGAGAAATACCCAATAATTTGTACTCTAAACATATGCCTAAGAGAAATATATTTGAGTCTCACCTGAGAGCCAAGTGTTTAATCATCACAGTTCTTTGTTTATTTGTTTTCAATGAGACAAACAGGAACTGCAGTGGTTTACCAAAAGTAAGCAAAGGCCTTTCTAAACCTCTACATGGAACCTACCTGTAAAAACTAAGTGTCTCTGAAATCTCTGAAATTTTCCAACAAGAAAGTATAGGTCATTCAGCGAAATATATTTACTGTATTCTACCATAATAGCTACTTAACTGTTATCATTATGATGCAGATATATAATGGAAACAGATGTTCCTTTTTCCTTTCACCAAAGCACAGGAAAAGCATAAACTTGCTGATACTGCATGGACTACTACCATAGCACAATAGAGGAAAAAAGACATTAGCACACGACAATATTAGTTTTTACTACACAACTAATTGCATAAAAAGTAGAACTTGAGATCATTAAATCAATATAATTTTCAGCACTACAGAAGGGAAACAAATAGATTTATATAGCCAGCCTATTTCACATCTGCGGTTGGGAAAATACTTCTGAGAGACTAAGTATATGCAAAATGTTACCACTGCTTTCAGAGCACAAGGAAAAGAGTGTTGTTCTGTTTTCTTTCCTCCTGTATCATGCATTAGAATGCTGCCTCTACAGAGAACAGTTTTTAAACAGTATAAGATGGAAGAACCTTTCTGAAAAACAATTTGGCAGTTCATATCAAGACTCTTAAAAAACAGTCTATAGCCTCAATCCAAGTAATTTCTTTTCTAATAATATATTAAGGAAATTAACCAGAGGGATGATAAAAGATTTATTTTAAATGCTATTCTCCATAACTTTATTTATAATAATGGAAAATTAGAAACCTAACTCTCTAACAGTAGAACAATGATTAATTAAATCGTATATGTTAAAACAGTATACAGAGATATAAATGACTTTAATGATAATTTTAATTATATAGGAAAATTTTCATTGTATAATGCCAACTGAAGAAAAGCAGGACACAGTTTATATCTATGGGGTGTGTGTATGTGTGTGTGTGTGTATATACACACACACACATATATATAAAATGTTTGGAGGAAAAAGTCGTAGAAAAACACACAAAATATCATATCTAACTTTTGCAAATTCTCTATTATGAGCAGATACTTTCTTAATCAGAAAAAGATACTTTTTCTTTAAACAGTTAAACAATTCTATTTCCATGCTCTAATACTCTCTGTCCTTGTCCAAAGTGTCTAAAAATTCTTTGGGTCAAATACTCTTATAAATATTTAATGGACTTAAAAGTTATGTTGACATGCTATTTGATCCTAAAATCTGGCATAGAAAGAAAAATATCTGTCACTCACATAGACATCACATTTTTTTTCCTGAGTTAAACATTCTTTTCCTTACAAGTTAGAGAAAACTTTTACGGGACAAACATTACAAATGCTTACTTAAGAGCTATTAATATGAGTTTTAAGTCACAAAGTCAGGCAATTTTTCAATTAAAAATATTTCTAAAGCATATTAAGTAGCCTATTAATTGCTCTCCCAATATGTGAATAAAAAGTTTGCCATAGCTTTTGTAGGATTCCTAGTTTCATGATTCTATTTTTAGGTGAAGGAGCTGATTTGTCTTAGGCTATTACTGTCTATTACTTCTAGAAGTCTTGCGGAAAGGTGGGAAGCAGCAAATTCTGGCAATCTGCCTAAAGAGAAATCAATGAAACAAATTAATCCTTCACAGGCTGCAATGACACAGTAATCCATCATTCAGAGCTGCTTTTATATACCAAATCAGAGAGCAGAGGAAAGAGCCCTGGGGGACATCACAGACAACAACTTACACCAACACTGGGAAAATACTGAGGAATCAGTTTATTTAAAGAGGATAGATTTCAGTTGATTGCCTATTTCATCAAATAAAGATTGTTTTCTTTCACAGTGTGGTGAACCCAAAGCCTGATGACTGTATCTTCAGAATTCAGTACCATGTATGCTGGCTGACGTCAATAAGGGATGGGATGAATGTTTTAAAATAATTAGCATCATTAATCAGTATGAACAAATATCTGGCTAGAGTAATATTACTTTTTCCATTAAATTTCTAGGTGTTAAACACATCCTCTGTTTTCAGTAGGGACTAACTGTAAATTCACCTACTAACCTACAACTTAACTGCCAATTCCTGGTAAACCACATTTGAGGTATAAGATATGTATAACTTCCTAAGTACTGTGTTAAGTTCAAAGACATGAAAACTTTAATTCCATCTCTCATGGTATAAATTCCAACAAGCCAACCAGATTATAAATAAATAACTTGTTTCATCATGATAAATAGCTCTCTGGCTCATAATAGACAATGAAAGATAAATTTAAATGTGGGGGTTTTTTTAAATAAACTTATAATCAATGTACAGTAATACATTTACACTGACTATATTTGTTTATTTATATACAAAAACATATTCATCTAAATTTATTTGTTCTTATGTAGAAATGTACACACCTGAGTATATCTTCCTCGAGTAATGTATTCTGAGTGAAAGTATATTCCCTAGATGAAAACTAATGACAAGAACTATAAAGTCACAGTGTATTACTATTGTTAAATGCATGCATCTGTTTCATGGTTAAATGTGAGAAGTTAGTGAAAGAAAAGAATTTTCAAGAAATAAGTAAACAGAAACAAACCTGTCACAATGGTCCCTAAAATATTAAAAGCCCAAAATATTTAATCACAGATCCAAAACAGAAAAAAAAAAAAAAAAAAAGGTTAAATAAATGCTAACTAGTCAATTTTTGAGTGGCATCTTCGATTCTGAGGTCCATGGCCATATGATTGCAATTCCTAGACCTGCTGATGCATTTTTAATTCAATGCATGGATCTAGTATTTATTGATTTAATAAGGTTAGGGGTATTACATTGTTGCTGCTACTGATGAACTGTCAGCAATTTAATCTAGTGAAATCTAACAGAGGAATATATATTTTAGAGAAGGGGGTGGGTGGGGGGAAGAGAGGGGGAGAGAAAGTGTGAGAGTGAGAGAGGAGGGAGGGAGAGAGAGAGAGAGAGAGAGACAGAGAGACAGAGAGAGAGACAGAGAGAGAGAGAGACAATAGCCAGGTAAATGTAATCCCTTCAATACCCTTGACAGTGGCAAGACCAAAGCCCCTTTTCCCTCAGACTGCTTTGGGCTCCAGACACTTATTAAAGATGTTGGCCACCAACTAGTTGAGGTCACAATGAAGAGACTGCAACAAAGTCTTGCAGGAAAACCTTCAGCATTAGGGAAAGCAATAACTTATCTCCAATATCCACCCTCCGGCCTCTCCTCAAAGGTCCTGAGGTGCATGCATGCACACACGTGCACACACCCCCAAAAAGCTGAGCCCTTACCTTCTCACCTCAGGGTTTAAAGTGGCCCTTCAGCATTGTCCTCTCTCTGGACCCTAACAGTGTCCAGAGCATCATTAGCACGCAAGCGGACAGAAAAGAAAGGAGACAATTCACTTTCTCAAAAGCAGTTCTGCCAAAATACAACCAAAGGAGAGAGGCTTTACAGGGTATGTCAAGAGATGGAGGTGTTACAGGATCCAGAATCAGAGAAGGGGAGAAGAATCCACCAAAGTTGCTGAAGCAAACACTTAGGGAATATTAGAAAGCTTTTTGCGCTGCTGTGCTACCCTGCTTGTGGGTTTATTTCCCCCACCTGGACACCTGGGAAGCATGTTGTGCTCCAGCTTTTCCCTGACTTTGAAGAAATGGATAATCTAAGGAGCAGTGCTGCTGCTGGGGTCAGTAAAACTATGCTAATTGGTGAACCTAATTGCTTCAAGGAGTCCTGCCTCTAAACAGGGAGAGCACAGTTGATGGAGTCAGTCTGTTCCTAATAAAATGAAGAAGCACTGAATTAAATTCCCAAGGAAGGCACTATAAAAGTTTCCACAGTGTAACCAAATGACTTCACCTATGCTATTACCCCTAAGATGACATCTTTGAAAGAAAGCAGACCCCAGTCAGGCTACATATTCATAAATTGGCTGAGTTTAGGCCAGTGAATCTGGATTGATTTAAAAAGGCTTTTTTATCCTTCCAATCAAATGAAGTCACTGTTAATTAGGTGCTTTCTGTTAACAATGTCACTCTTCTCCACGTTACCTGCTCACACTCGCAGCGCCTCTAGTGCAACATCTGGAGCACCAGTTCCCCTGCAATCAGTCCTCACAAGTTTGGCTCGAGGGTGGTGGTATTTCCGTTTCTCAATCCCTGTCTGAAGGAAGATACTATTCAGTGTACCAGTGGCGAGATACACAGCAACTCTGTAAATTGAGAGATTATAAAACAATCTCTGGGAAAACTCTCCAGATACAGTCTTCCAAAAAAATTTTTTTCTTATTGACTACACAGCCGTTTTAAACTGTGCTGTTCCCGCCTTGTGGACGGAGGTTTTCAAAGCTGCCGAAGGCCACGAAGTTAACTCCCACTGACTTTCCAACTTCTTAAAACCAAGCTCCTCGAACTAGAAGTTAGGGTGTGAGGTTTCCCAGCCTTGCCCCAGGCCTTGCTCCCTACCCCTCTCAACCCAACACCTGAAGAGGACCAGCGGGCCCGAGGCGCGGCGACCTGTCGGGCAGCCCCGGAGGCACCAGGCTCAGAGCGCTCCGGCCAAAGAAAGGAGAGAAGCGTAGTAAGTTAGCCTCGCAAAAGCCGTCTCGCTCGACGGTGGGTCTCCGAACCTTACAAAGTTGGGCGGAGGCCGGCTCACTCCCTCCGGGTCCACTCCGAAGAGGTCTGCAGCGCCCACCCGAGGGGGGAACACACAGCCAGCGCCGACCGAGGGCTCGGCCCCGGGGTTCGGGGAGCGTGCGCCACCCCCCGGTCGGGCCTGGCTTCCTTCTTGAATCTCTTCCTCTGCGCGGGCCCGGGGCTCTGTCACTCCGGCCGGCTCGCGGGGTGGGGGCCTTCAGCGTCGGCGCAAGCGCTGCCCCGGAGGACGGCCAGACGCGCCCACCCGCAGTCCAGGTTCCTCGGCCGCACGCGGCACTCCGCTCGCGTCGAGCGCCTGGCCGCCAACGCCGCGAACGAGGCTTCGTGCCCGGATGTGGGCCTCGCTTCCGGGAGCGGCTTCCCCGCCCCACCCCCACCCCCCACCCCAGGCTGAGCTTCGGGCCCGAGCTCCCAGGCCTCAAGGGAAGGAGTGGGAGGGGCTCCGGGGGGTCCCTACAGGGAAAACGGGAGGCCAGAGCGCAGAATTCGTACGCAAGGGAGCGCCCTCATGGGCTGAGGGATGTGAGGAGACGGGGGAGTAAGGGCCCTTAACAGCCGTGGGGACGGCGCGGGCTTCGGGCAGGTGTCTCCGGGCCGCTTTCCTGTTCCGCAGCGCCGAGGGCCACGCTGATCCGAGGGCATCGGCGGACGACGAGTGGCCGCCACAGTCACATCAGGACTCTGGCGTCCCGAAGGCCACAGGCCTTCGGGAAAGCCTCGGAGACCCGCCGCCAGGTCACGCAGTTCATCCCGGGCAGGGAGCTCCTGAGCGGGAGTAGCCGACCAGGACATGGACCTAGACCTGGGACCCTGTCCCTGACTCAGGCGCTCGAGGACCAGACCGCGGCCTTGGAGTCCTCCCCGGCCAGGGCTGCGGACGGGGCGGGAGGCTCGACGGTTAAGAGACCGTGAGTCTCTAATTTCTAGACATCACAGAGGGCAGAACCACAGTAGGTGAGATTAGACAGTGATGGTGGAAGGACAGAACCACCCCGAGACAGGCACACTCTGTTGGGATACTTAATTGCTCTTTTTCAAATCTTGAACCCCAAAGCTTCGCCCTGTGACAACGCACGCCTTCTCCACAAGGAGGTTTGGGGAAATTAACTTTCTTGGGACTCTCTGGTCCCTGTTATGTGGGCTCAGGGAGAAAGGCAGACAATAGCAGCAGCCGAAACACCTGCGATCTCTCAATACAATTAAACATGGACGCTGATTGGAGTCATTTCTCCTTCCGCTTCCAGAGGGAGCTCAAACCTGAAGCATCAGGTTATCCCTCTCCTAAATGTAAAACAGGATACTCGCAAAACCTGCTAGGAACACCGCCAACCGCACCTGGAGGGGGTCCCCCTTTGCAAACAGAAAAGGCGATCTGATTGTTTTCACTTTCGTGTTTGTGTGAACCTGAGTTGGGGGCTTGCGCAGTGTAACACACTCCTGTGACCCTCTGGAGACTAAACTAGAACTGAGCAAAGGGAGATCAGGTGAGGGAAAGGGACGGTGCTGAGGAGAGAGTGGCGGGCAGAAGTCTGGGTGCGTGGTGCGCAAGGGCGGCGGGACCCGCGGCGGGACCCAGCTGCGCGCGGGTAAATCCCAGAACGCCTGGCCACACGGCTCTGCGCAGACCCCGCAGAAATACGGCCACGTGTTGGGCTGCTGCTCTGACTCTGCATTTCGGGGCGATCTACACACACACGCACACGCACACACACACACACACACAGCGGCGCGTGTCTCTCTCTCCCGGAGCTGAGGTCCCTCAGAGGTTGTCCAGACATTGGAACCCCGCGAGTGTCCGCCTGGCACTGCCACTTGACCATTTCGCTCTCGCTGGATGAGGGGTAGCTTAGCCGGGGAGGGAGGGCAGACGAAGGTGCCTGTCTCGTGGGGATCCAGCCCCGCGCCGGGTAAGAGCTGATAGAGTGGCCGAGCCCGGGGAGGGGCGGCGTCCTCCGTGGCTCAAGCCTCCTCCTCGCCCTTCTGTCCGGTCACCTGTCATCCCGAGCTTGCCAGGTCCTCGCCCCGCTCGGCTCTCCGCGGCCACGCGACAACCCCCTGCCAGCCTGAGCTGCGCGCCCTGGTGGTTCCCGGATGCCCCAGCCCTGAGAGCCAGGGCTCACCCCTCACTGTAGCCTCTAGATACAAACAGCACTGGCGTCGCTCTTCCGGCCGCCAGATCCCGGTCTTATCCTCCCACCGAGCAATGACTCGCCGGTGTTTGGGGTGGTGGTTGTTTCTTTTAAAAGTATATTAAAGGATCATTGGCGTCTCCTTGTCCAGTCATTACGCCTTTATCCCTATCAATTAACCACACCTCAGAGGGCTGCTATTAGGAGCTAAATTGAGCTGCAAAAGTAGGTATCCCGTTTCGGACAGATGTTGTCATCTCCCGCTGAGATAAGCGGCCGGCAGGGTCCGACCCGCAGCTTCCGCAGCCGCCCAAGCCGCGCTGGACCAGGCTAAGGACTCTGGGCCAAGGGGCTGGAAGGGAGGTCCCCGCCCAACACTGCGCTGGCGCTCTAGGAGCCGGGGGAATGGGGAGGGCCCTAGTTCTCGGACCTCAACCACTGTGCACGTCAAGGGGAAGTGTCTCCAGAGTTATACCAGGGAAAACGCCAAGAGCAAGCCGTGCGTCTTTACGCAAAAAAGTAGAGTGGAGAGTGTTAGCAAAGACCCAGCTCCACCCCGGAGACCCAGAAGGGGGGCGGCGGAGGTGTGGGAAAAGGGCAAAGTAGTGACTTTGGCTGGCAGCCCTCCGCCGACACACCTCACTTCCTCTTCCCGCCACTCCAGCCTCCCTCCTCCCTGGTAGCAGGCCCCCACCCAGGACACCTTGTGGAGGAAGGTGCGGTGCTATGGAGATGCTAGATATGGAGCTAGGGAATCCTGCACTGAAACGTGGCCTTTAGGACAAAGGAGATTCACTAGGGACCGACGTGGCCTTCCGCCCAGATGTGTCTTTCCACTCTTTCTCACCCCCAATCACTCCTGAGGACTTGGAGCACGGGCGTCGCACGCGGCTGGGAGATCCTGGAGGGCTGAGGGAAGGAGAGAGCAAGGGGACGTGGCCCTCGCTGCAGTTTCTGGACTTTCCTCCCGATAGTGGCCACAATATATTTAGCCAAGGCTAAAGGAGATTAATTTCCCAGCATAATCCAATTAAAAGATTTCTAAAGTAATCTTTTGCGAAAATGAAAAAAAAAAGTGCGCAGCTGAAGAGGGGACTGGTTTTGATGACAGTGATTTATCGCCTCTGCCCAGCATGCGCTGCCGCTCGCTCTCCTGCACGCGATTTGACCAGAACATCCCGTAGGTGCCTCCAGTCCAAACCTTAGCCTTTTTGAAAGACAGCCATCCATCATGCCAACCTGGGCAGGAGAAATAAGTGCAAGGGACTGGGGTTGCTTACAAGCACCACAGACTTTTTAAAGTGCTATTAGATTTACGATCTCTTTTTTTCGACGCCCATCCAGAGTAATTAGCACATATGTTCTAAATAGATGATAGTTTTGTGAGCAATAAAGCAATTACCCATCGTTGGAGCTGACAGTTCCTCCAACTAAACTCCAACCAGCAGCTAATTGGAAAAGGCATTTCAGCTCCATTGTCTGCAATTAGTCCTGCTAAACTACTACACCCCAACTAGCTGGTTTGAGGTTAATTTATTCAGTGTTGTATTTGCACGGACGAACCATTGCCACGAAGGGACTTGCCTTTTGCCCCTACCAGACTGCTCCCTGGGACTACAGGAGCAGGTGGGAGGGAGACGCCGATGTTTTGGGGCCGGGATGATTCCCAGGGAAGGGAGCGCTTGGCCCGGCCTCAGCTTCAAGGTCAGTGTCCAGAGAGCTAAGCGCTGCCGACAGAGAAAGCCATTGTTTCTCCTGCTGGGCAGTCACTGAAAGAAACTGCTCAGTTCTCAGTTTGCGCTACCAAAAGCTTAGTGTTAAAAAAAAAATTAAGCACAGAGGAGGCGACTGGGTTCTGAGTGCATCTTTCCTGCTGCACACCCAGTTGTGACCCTGGGCCACCAAACTGTCCCCAAGGGATAAAAGTAGACTCAGACTCGCCAAAACAGCAAAATTCCAAGCCCTCAGCCAGGAGAGGGATTCTCCAATTCTAGGAGTGGTTGGGGAAAGAAAAGACTAGAAAGGTCAGGAAGCCCCGCTTCTGCCTTCAGCCTCTCTGAGTGCAAAGTCCCCTTGAAACTGGGGGTTTTCTGTGAATTTCTTTCTTCGCTTTTTCTTTTCATTTTTCTTTTTTCCTTCCTCCTTTCCTTATCTTTTTTCTTCTTTCCTTTCTAAAGTTAAGCCCAACAGGTCCAAAATTTGTACACAGTGACTGGAAAAAATGTGTTAAACGTCGGTTTGACGCCCCACCGGAGCTTCCAAATATCCAGCGGCTGGGATTCTTCTACTTAATTTAATCTTTATTGGACAGGGCAGCTCCTACACTCCTATTCACCAGGAAACCCCGGGAAACGGATCCGTTGGGGTTCAGAATTGAGGGCGGGAAGAAGAGGAGTTAAAGAGGGATTAATCCGCTCCCACCCAACTTCGAACTTTGGAACTGCGATCTCCGGTAGGCTGGGAGTAGGAGGGGAGGGGGCCCAAGGTCCCAGCCCTTGACAGCCAAGGGTCTCTGCGATCTGGAGCAGGGGGCAGGGAGGCTGGCGGGTTGAGACGGGAACTTGTAGCCCTGGTAACCGAGTATTCCCTTAAAGGAATTTACAATGAAGTGTCCCAGGCTCTGGGAGCAATGCGAATTTTACTCAGAAGAACATGGGACTGGGGGTGGGGGTGAGAAGAGGCTTCTTAGGAAGTGAAGCCCAGTGCCTTCAGTCCTAGAAATCAAATGTCCTTTTCTGGATAGCCATTCATACCTAACAACCTGAGGGCTGTTTCTCCTTCATGAAGTATATGTAACAATGGCTAAGGAAAACAATTTAAATGATATTGTAGTCAGCATCTGAGACTTACTAAAACAATTCTCATTTCAGAACAAATTATAATCAATTACTCAGCTTCAACCATTTGGAGATATGTATCTATAGCAAAAACAAAACCAAACAAAAAAAACTTAAACTGCCTAATGTCAGGCTCTAGTTTTCCACTTATTTACTGTGTTTTAACCAATTTAATTCCAAGAAAAACCAAAAAGAAAAAATATTGGGGAGAAACTGAAAGTAATGGTCTCATCTTACCCCATCACCTCCCACCTGTCATACAATCTCTACCCTCTAAAGAGAAATCCTCCTGTCAATGTGGCTTCCAGTTGAAAATGGAAAAGAAATAAGATGTCTTCACTAAAAGGCTGTTCATCGTGTTCTCAGTTATTTGCTTTTTTTCAGGACTTAAATATGACATCCCAGAGAGTGAGGGCAAGAAAAAGCTGAAAAAAGAGTCACCTGAAAGTATCACCTGGACTTGGTAGAGAATCCTAATGTGAGTGTGTGTGCATACTTATGTGTAAGGGCAAAATGACCCATCCAATCAAACCTCCAACCCAGAATGTATGGGACACATTTACATAAACATCCATACACCCTGGAAAATCTCTAAGCACATGTGTGCAGAGATGTAGTCCTATGCAAGCTCAGCTAGCTGTCCACATACATGTATTCACTTCTGGAGTAAAGGCATTTTCATTGCTCCCATAGTTTCTTTCCATTTAGGGCGATTAGATGATGTCTATTCAAAGTTGCTGATCCAGAGAGAAAATAAGAGTGGATAAAAGGAGATTTCAAGTGACCTCCTCGTCCCTTTCACACCAACCTGAGCCCTAGAATAGCCAAGGATCAACTAACACAAAAGCCCTTTCCTTTTTCTTTTCAGCTTCAGAAGATTTCATGCAAATGGTTAACAATAAAACACAGAACTATCACCGAGTTTTGTTAGATCACGCATTTGGAATACTTTATTAACTCCTCCCACAGATAGGCTAGGTTTATTATCCACCTCTGAAGTGGGTAAATAAAATATACGTAGCAAAACAGAGGGCATAATTATTTACTGCTCCATGTGGTTTGTATCAGTGGTGCACTATGCTCATTCTTTTTCATTTAGACTTTACCTAAAGCCCCTCTCCCCTACTGATGGAAGACACTGTAATAAACATGTCTTTCCACTGACAGTTTAGAGGGAAATGTTAGGTTTATATTTACATTAAACTTCTGATAGGTAAAATAGGATTGTAGCATGACCATAGTTACCAACAGATCTGCTGGCTTTGTGAGCCAATACTTTTCCACTAGTTTATAGGCAGTGAAGAAAGTGGCATTGAAGACAAACATATTCCAGCAGTTTTTAATCAGTGAATGTCCAACTCAGATCTGCTTCTGATGGGCTAATCCTGTAGTAAAAGAAATAGGTGCTCTGACAGGTGACTATTAAGGGAAAGTATAGAGTATAGTTAATTGTATTGCCAGGGTACTTTAACAAGTTTCAAACTCATTTCAAAACATAACTGTTCTTCCAAACCCAAGTCATTTTCCCTAGGAAGAAGAGCCATGCAATTATTCTTCACTCAAGTTGGACATTTAAAATAAAGAAATACATTTGGTAACACAAAAGTCTTAATTTTTGTGTTCTTAATTTTTGCATAAATGCATTTAGATAGCTAAGGCTTGATTTTTACAGAAAGTAAATATTTGGCTTCACTGGTGTGCTAGGAATCGTTGTCACTTTTCCTCCTACAAAAGGCTTGATTTGCATCCAAAGGTCAGCACTTGCTCTCCTGCCATTTTCCCGTGGCTACTCCTGGGCCCTCTAACTGGGCACCCAAGCAAAAAGGGGAAATGCTTCCCTTATCTCTCTTTTCCAAAACACCTGCTTTAACTGGCCAGTTTGTGATAGAAAACTAAACTGCTTTTTAAGGTAAAGCACTTATCTCTGGGCATTTTGACCCAAAGGTGACAAAGAAGAAATGCCCAGGCCATACCAGAGTGATAGTGAGTACACAAGCCTGCTGGATCCATGGTTCAACGACATAGGCAGGCTGAGAGCAGACAGTCCAGCAGAAGCCTGACTCCCAACTTGGCCTTTCCACCCTTGTCTTCATGTTGACAAAGGCAGAACTTTTTACAGCTGGGCAGCCACAATACAAGAGTTCAGTCTTGCAAGAAGGGGTGGTTTCTGACATAGGGTGTTTGTTTGTTTGTTTGTTTTGGGTTTTGTTTTTAAATAATCACAAAACATTAGGCAGGCATTACTGTGCCTCTCTTCACCCTTTTCTTCAAAAGATCTATGCAAGACCATTTTAAATACATCTTCTTCAATTTCGTTTTTCACAGCCTTAACCTCATACCAAGGGAGACTAATTGATTCGGCACCTTTAAAATAAGCTCTTTGGGAAAGGTCTGCAGTACGAGCCGAAGAACTGACCTTTCTCCCAGCGATCGCAAGCATGTTCATCTCTCCAGATGGGCTTGATAAAACAGGGTTATTTCTGTTCTGTGGTCTCTCAAAACAGAATAATACCATTTTTAACAATTTAGGGGATAGGGAAGAGATACAGGAGAGAATTTTCTACACATATCTGGTCATTTGTAGGGTCTCACAGCTCTTGAACTAAATTTAGAAAACATTTTTACAAAGCCACCTTTTTTTTCAGTGTGATTTACCAAAAAGCCAAAACAAATGATCCGTTGAGTTTGGGGAGAGCAAAATACCAATATCAGAGAGGTCATAGAATTAGTGAAGAATGATTCCAGCCTTAGTGGAAGGGGAGATAGTGGTGAGGGGGTTGTTAATCAGCTAGAAAGGCTGCATGGATCCGGACTCTGGGGCCTGGAATGCAAGTCATGCTGTATATACAGCCACAGACCTCTGCTTCTCTCCTTCTCCCACCAGGTCACAACTGTTTATTGTCTGTCCCACTAGAAGAGAGCAAGTGTTGTCTGGAAGGCTTTTGGAAAGTGATTAAGGCTGAGCTGTGATGCTAGCAATCTGCAAGAGGTATTGTAAGCCTGATTCCTCTCCCCAGGCGGAGGGGTACCTTCTCATGTCTCTTGGGGAACCACACTGGAGACTTGGTGTGCACTGAACTGGCCTATGGGGACCAGGACAGAGGAAGACTTTAGAAGTGAGGCCTGGGAGTCCAGGCCCCGGTGAGGAAACCAGCCGGGTGTCCTGTCTCTACACCAGCCTCGCCGGGAGAGAGAGACCTTGGAGAGGGCCGAATATATATGGCCACCATGCTGGCAGTCTCAAGGAGTGTGCTGAGACAAGGGCCACAGTGGGTTTGGGTCCAAGAGACCCAGTTAGAGGTCCCCGGAAACAAGGGCTTGGTGGAGAAGGGAGGGAGAAAGATCTGGAGAAGAGAGGATGAGTGGAAGGAAGATGGAAATTCCATCTGCTTTTCTGCTTCTGCAGCTGAGCGTTCCTGGACCCGTGTGTGGATTTGCACAGTTTGAGGACCTACGTGCTCCCTCAAAATATGACCACTTTCTATTACGCGCCCTCCCCAACCGCAACAGATATCATTGTCTCCGGGGTTGCGTGTGGGGCGCTTCCGGTAGTGTGCCAAGTTGAACTCGTAACGAACGACAGCCTCGTGGAGAGAAAGCCTCGGCTGCCTCAGGACCTGAGCTGACCCTCAGTCCCTCCACGGAAGCCGTTTGCTGGGGGTGGGGCTTTGAGCCAAAGTGGAGGCGCTCTGCGGGTGTGCAAATGCGATGGGGGAACACAGGGTCCAGAAGAGAAACTGAGCCTAGAGTGATGCTCGGGCTGGAAGGGGAAAGCGCCCCTCCTCGAAAAGCCTCGGTTTCTTCTTGCCCCTCTCACGACAGAAAGTTGGCGCATACGCCCGGCAGGAGCGCGATCTGTTCCCCTGCTTTGAAAAGCCGAGGGTTTCCACTGCTCCGGGCACCACAACCAACAGCCACCCCTCCCTTTCCGAGACTAAGGCCGGGGGCTGCACCCCTCCCTCCCTCCCTTCCTTCCACAGAAGCAGGCAGCTTCGCCTGAGGCCACTCGAGGTCTCCGCTTCTTCCCATACCCGGGGTCACACCAGATCCCAGGGGCCTCTTGCGAGTTTGGAAGCTCAGGGTAGGGGCCGGCAGAAAGAGCCCACAGCGCGGGTGAGCGGGCCCCACCGCTCTCGGGGAGCCTCATCTAGTCCTCCTGCCACGCCTTGCCCCTAGCTTGCAAGGCCGAACCGAGGCCGACGCCGCTTAGCTGGCTCCTTCCCGCGCCCACCCAGCCCTGGGGCGCGGCCCCCGGCGTCGGCTCCCCCGCCCCGCGCGCCCGCCCTGTGCGCCCTCTGACGCAAACGCGCGCCCCTGCCCAGCGCCGAGGAAAGCTTTCTCGTCGGTTTTAATTGAGGCTCTTCCTTTCACACACACTCGCACCGTCCTCACCCCTGGGGAGGTGACCCCTCCCCACCCCCAGCCCTCTTGCTGCTGCGCGAGAAGTCTGGCTGGGCTGCGGCGCTGCGGATCTGGTGCTCTCTCGCTGCTGCCGCTGCCGCCGCCGCCGCCGCCGCCGCCGCCGCCGCGGGTTCTCCGCTGGGGAGAGTGGCGTGGTGTCCCTTTTAATTCGCTGACACTATCACCCACATCAAACAGGCAGTCATCGATCGCGTTACATTAGGGGATCCCGTTACAAACGGCGTCCGCAGGTGGGCGGCAGGAGCCTTGCTCGCCAGGGCCTGGCTGCAGCCTGGCAAGGCGCTGGCTGCAGGGCCAGCCCGGCCGGACTTGGAAGCCGACTCCACCGCGGCTCCGGCTTGGCACCGGAGGGGGGGGGGCGGCGATGGCGGCGCGGGTGCCAAACCTGTGGACCCTCCGCCCCCAGGCTGGAGGCGCCGCAGCATTTTCCCGCCAGTGCGGGAGGAGGGTAGAGAATGGGGGTGGAGGAGACCTGTTTTGAATTTGGACTGATGCTCGGCGGGCACGATCCTCAGCTCCAGGGCGGCGCCGCGGCCGTGATCCCTACCTCCACGCCGCCGCGGGACAGAGGCCGGGTGAGGGCAGCTCCGGAGCAGGCCCCGCGGAAAGTTCTTCTCGACCCGCCCCGGCTGACTGGACTGCGGCCCCGGCCTGCAGAAGCCATGCTAGCAAAGGCTGCCTCCCGGCCTGTCCGCGTTGCCAACCCCGAGCTCAAAAGAAACGATAATCATTGCGTTACTTGCCTGGTGGGGCAGGACTTGGCCGAGTCTCGCTTCTGGTGCCCACGACTCCCGGTCCAGGGTCCGAGGGCGGCTGGGCCCGAGGGCCGGGCGTCCAGGGGGCCTCTGGTTCCCTGGCGCTCGCTCTCGCTTCCTCTTCCACTCGCTCCGTCTCTCTCCACGTTCTCTTTCCTTCTCCCTGTATCCCTCTGTGCCTGCTTCCTCTGCCCTCGACTGCCTGCCTTTGTACTAGATGGGGAGAACAATTTAGAATTTATATGTAGAAAGCTCGTTCTTTATCTTTTTCTTCCTTCTTCCCTTTTTTCTTTCTTTTCTCCTTTCTTTCCTCCTTTCTTTTTCTTTCTTTCTTTCTTTTTCTTTCTTTCTTTTCCTCCTTTCTTTTCTTTCGTCCTGTCTTTTAATCGTGTTCATTTCACCTTTTAACTGACCGGGAGACGTAAGCGCGTTTATTTGGGGAGAAGGGCGAGGGCAAGGAGCCCTCGCCGGCCCCCACCGCCTCCTCTCCATCAGCTGCGTACAATGGGCCGCCGCTTGCGGAGTGCATTGACTGTCTCTTCATTATTCGAGCTGGAGGGGCTGCGGGGCAGACACGGAAAAGCCTTTATTCTGCTCTTTAAAATCGTCGCTCGTCACTAAGCGGTCGCCGACTCCAGACTTGTAGGCTGGAGAGACCGGGAAGCGCAAAACGTACCCCAAACACGCAGCGCTTCCCAAACCCCTCCCTAGTGAAATTTAAAGGGAGAACGTGTATTTAAAAACAAACCCTACCTCTGTCAATACAGCGTGGCCATTTACTCCCACCTTTACCTGAGGGCGTGTTGAGGCTCAGGGTGCTGGAGCTGAGACAAACTTTTACGCTCTCCCGAGTCTAGGGGCGGGCGGGCAAGCGCAGCTCCCACCCCCGGCGGCAGCAGCGGCGGCTTTGTCACTCCGCGCCGCTCCGCGCCCGCCTGAGCCTGCCTAGGGGAGCGATCTCAAAACGAGGGGGGTGCGAGTGTGCGATTGGAGAATATGTAACTAATAGAAGTATCATTTTCCCCCAGTACGATCTTTCAAGGAAAAAAAAATCCATTGAAAGAATTTTCAAAGTGCTGTCTTCGTTTGGAGAAAAGGCACAGGCTGCCTGCCGGGAGGGGAGGAGGGACCCGACTGTGCGCCTCCGGGACGCGGCTCCCGTCCGCTAGGTGGCAGCCGGAGCCAGCGATTCCTGCAGGCCTCGCGGCGGGACCCGCTCCTCCCGCCGGCCCCTCCTCCGGCGACCAATCGCCTTTGGGAATCGGGGTGTCTCTCTCTCTCTCTCCCCCTCTCTCTCCCTCTCCCTCTCCCTCTCCCTCTCTCCCTCCCTCCCTTCCTCCCCCTCTCTCTCCCTCTCTCTCTCTCTCTCTCTCTTCCCCCCTCCCTCTCTCCCCCCCTCACTCTCTCCCCCCTTCTCTCCCCCCTCTCTTCCCCTCTCCCCCTCCCTCCCTCTCCCTCCTGCCTTCCTCTTCCCCTCCCCCCCTCCTCTCCCCATCTCCCATCTCCTTCCGTTCTCGCTCACCCCTTTCCTCTTTTCCTGGGACTCGGACTTGGCCGCACTAACCACCCCGCCCCCAACGATATGAGAACTTACTACTATTTTATTAATAATTACTGGAGCGTTCGTAGGAACTTGGAACAGCCTGAGGATACCAAAAAGGGAAAAGAAAAAAAGAGAGAAGGAGGAAAAATCGGATTGACTGGAAAGTTTATTTTAAAAATCATCTTTGGGATGGAGAGGAACCGTTGGCTCGGATTGATTTTGTGGCAATAGCTGCGAATTCCAGGAGTGCATTTTTGTCATAATTAAACCCTTAATTTTAAAACCAAAATATACGTTGGACCAAAAAACAGGGAGTCCCTACTTTGTTTCTTAAAGGAATATAAAATGAGCAGAATCCACTCTTGGATTGTGCTTATGTGTGAAAGAAGAAAACAATACAAACCCAAAATATTTCACGAATCATTAAAACGGTGAGAGTTTAATTCCCATTTAAAATTTTCCTAACATTTTCAATGACACTCTTTACGCTCATAAAACATAATTCTAAAAACTTTTCGGAAGAAAACAAAATAATGTCTTTCTAATTCTCTTTTTACCCATTGCAAGGCATTCTTCCCCTCGCCATCCCTTCCCCCTCTGGTGTGCGTGTGTGTGTGTGTGTGTGTGTGTGTGTGTGTGTGTGTGACCATAGACGACCCATACTAATCAGGTCTCAGAGTAAATAGCAGCGCAGGGCGATCTCAATGTAAATTGCGCTTGTCAGAAGCACACCCCCCCCCCCCTCACTTTCTCCCCTCCTTCCCTCGCCAACCCGTAAGTAGGTAGCTAAGAGGGAGGGGAAAAAAAAAAAAAAAAGAAAGAAAGAAAAAGAGGAGGGGGGAGGGGCTCTCCAACCAATGGCGTTCGGGAGGCTTGGCTAACCTTAGCCTCCCATTTTCTCTCCCCCCGATTCAGGGCTCTGACCAGTCAGTCGCCTTTGATTATCAGTTGCCAGCAGCCCTTCTCTTGGCTCCTTGACACGAGCTCCATATAAGGCAGCAATCTCCATAGAAACGTGTCAGTTTCAATAGTAGTGTCAAAGTTCACTATATACAGACATTCGCGCAGATCCCCCTTTCGGAAACACTGCTCTGCGAGTCCTCCCGTTTAAACGCATTCAATTTTGGGGTCTCTCTCTCTTTCTCTCTCTCTCTCTTCTCTCTCTCTCTCTCTTTCTCCTCCGCCTCTCTCTCTCAATCTCTCTCTTTCTCTCTTCTCTCCCCCCTCTCCTCTCGCCCCTTTCTCTTTTCTTACATATTCTATTAGTTGTTTCCCCCGTATTCTTCTTCTTTCTCTCCTTTTTCTCCCTCCTCCTTGTCTCTTTTACTCCATTCCTGCAGAAGAGTGAGGGATAAACTTAAAAAAAAAAAAAAAGGAGGAGGAGGAGGCACCCCCTTCGTATTCTTCTTATCGTTATTTTATACATATATGATTTTTTTTGGAGGGAGGGTGTTGGTTCCCGGCTGAAGAGCACTTATTTAAAATACTAAAAAAAGAACATTTTTGGGCGATCTCCAGGGTTTTTTTAACTAGCTCTGTGTGTTATAGCAGAAGAAGCAGAAGAAGGAGCAAGAAAGAGGAAAAGAAGAGGATTATTTATTCGACCTACTTTGGATGTCTCGCTTTTTTTTTTCTTTTTTCTTTTTTTTTTTTTTTTTTTTTTGCAATTCTTTTTCTTCTGATTTTTATATTTTCTGTTTCGCTGTGAATTCGTCGCCGGCGTGAATTATCTCGTGTTTTTCTCCCCCTCCGTCACCTCCCGAAAGAAAAAGGCAGCGAGAGCCCGGCGCCACCGGCACAACAAAAAGAGCAAAGTGTGTGATCCTCCTCGCTGGCTGCCTCCCGCTCTCCAGCTCTGCCTTCCTGAATGGCTGGCTGCGTCCGGCCCTGGACCTGGCCCCCCGACACCAGCGCGCTCTGATCGCCGCCGGCAGCCTCGCCCCGCGCCCTGCTCGGCTCACCGCGCTCCCCTCAATCCCGAGCCCAGCGAGGGCTCCCGCCGGGACAGCGGCGGCGGCGCGGGCGGCCCCGACCCGAGCTCGCGCTCCGGCTGCAGCCCCGACTCCAGCTCGGACTCCGGCCCGGGCCCCGGCTCCTCCAGCGGCGCTCGCTGCTGCAGCTGAGGCAGCGGCTCCAGAGGCGCCTGCAACCTCGACCTCCTCCTCCTCCGCCGCCGCCGCCGCCCTCGCCGGCTTCCTCTATGTCTGCTCTGCCGGCGCACAGCGCGTAGCCCCAGTGGCCGGCGGGCGGGCGGGCGGGCGCCCGGCGCGGGTGAGCGAGTGTGTGTGCGAGTGTGTGTGTGCGCGGGGGTGCGGGCAAGGCGGAGGGTGAGTGTGTGCGCGCGCCGTGGCCCATGCCCGCCGCCCCCGGCGCTGCGCCCCGCGCCGCTACCGGCTGCCGCCTGTGCCATTTCTGATTTTGCAACTTGGTGAAGAAGAAAAAAGCGAGAGAAGGGAGCTTGCTCGCTGGGGGGGGGTGGGGAGGGGGGGGAAGGAGAGCGTGGCCCCCCCAGGATCGGAGCGCGGGGGGAGCGGGCGAGGGGAGCAGGGGTGTTGGGGGGGGAGCCTGAGAGCCTGGGGGGGCTGCAAAAAGAGAGAAAGAAAACAGCAGGAACCACAACAAAACGCCAGCCGGGCGGGCGGGCGCGCAGCAGCAGCGGGGCGGCCGAGGCAGTAGCGGCGGCAGCGGCGGCGGCGGCGGAGGCAGCGGCTGGTGCCCGGCTCGGGCTCGGCTCCCGCGACCCCGGGGCGCCGGGCGGGCCCCCCGCCCCCTCCCCCTCCCCCCTTCCCCTTCCCCTTCCCCTCCCAGCGCGCCCGCGCGCCCCGCGGCCCTCGGCGAGCAGCTCGGCTCCCCCCAGCGCTCCCCGGGCCCAAAGATATGGCAATGGTAGTTAGCAGCTGGCGAGATCCGCAGGACGACGTGGCCGGGGGCAACCCCGGCGGCCCCAACCCCGCAGCGCAGGCGGCCCGCGGCGGCGGCGGCGCCGGCGAGCAGCAGCAGCAGGCGGGCTCGGGCGCGCCGCACACGCCGCAGACCCCGGGCCAGCCCGGAGCGCCCGCCACCCCCGGCACGGCAGGGGACAAGGGCCAGGGCCCGCCCGGCTCGGGCCAGAGCCAGCAGCACATCGAGTGCGTGGTGTGCGGGGACAAGTCGAGCGGCAAGCACTACGGCCAGTTCACCTGCGAGGGCTGCAAAAGTTTCTTCAAGAGGAGCGTCCGCAGGAACTTAACTTACACATGCCGTGCCAACAGGAACTGTCCCATCGACCAGCACCACCGCAACCAGTGCCAATACTGCCGCCTCAAGAAGTGCCTCAAAGTGGGCATGAGGCGGGAAGGTGAATATTTATTCTGTGCTTCTTTCCCTGAGCTTCGCCCGCCTCCCCGGCCCTCTTTCTTTCTCTCTCGCGGGGGTGGCTGCTGTATGGGGCTGGGGTTCCTGCGGTCCCGGCCCGTCCCAGCTTCCCCTGTCCCCGCTACCTTCCTCCCCCGGCGTCTCCCGCCGCCCCCCCCCCACACACCCAGCTCGCTGCCGCTGCCTCCCCCTCCTGGCCTGCGCTCCTCTCCCCGGCTCCTCCACCCCACCCTCTGCCTGCTCAGGATTTTGTCCCTGGGATCGTGAGCTGTGGCTTAAAATCCCCTCCCTCTGTCTTGGATGTGCTCGGTGCGTGTCTCTTTCCCGCGTGTGCGTGAGGATGCTTGGGGCTGGGCTGGCATGAACTTGGGGAGGGGTGCTTATTTCCCCCGGAAAACTCTGTTTCTGTGTTTTTTCATTCCACTTTCCCCTCCACCTCTTCATGCCCTTTATTTAAAATGGGGGAGGGCTGGAGACTGGAGTACTCTGAACCATAGATTCATTACTGCATCATCCTTTTGGAAGCTTAGCTTGGAAAAAGAGGAGTGAGATTTATTGCACTTGTAGGTCTAATTAGGGGGGAAGGGGGGCTTCTGGCCTGTTCACTGGTTCCCTCTCCTCTTCACCGAGCTGGGGCCGCCTCCTCCAGAGCTGTGGCCTTGTTTTCACCCCTCTACTTTCAAAGGAAAGTTTGTGACTGAACCGTGCTTTCATAGTTGTGTCATTTTTTTTTTAAAGCATGATACTCGTTTTATTTCTTCATCAAACTCCACCCTCTGCTTAAATACTGCATACAAATTACAATTTACAGCGGCATTTACCGATCCTTCTGACTTGGCTATAATGCATAGACTGCAGCTGGCATGAGCTTCCACATCATTTAATCCCTGTGTTGTATGGCTTTGGTTTCTTTTAACACAACTTTTGATGTTGTATTTAGATATGCTTCATGTTCATGTGGCAAGAGATGCAGCACTTTTCTTATAAATATATCTAGCCATTTACAATTAAAGTTTATCTCCTGACAATCATTAAAGATGTCTTATAGTCAAATTAGTGAACCAGTCAATTTTATAGAATGCAGATTACTCCTTCTTGTAATTGACTTTAAAATTGTATTTTATATGCCACAAGAAAAGAAATTGAATTCCTTCAGATCTCAAGGAGCAGGCAAATATGACGACTTCATTTCTAGCTCCAGGGAGATTTTATAGGCATCTGAAAAACAAAAAACAAAACAAAACAAAAAAACTTTGAATTGTACTCTCATTTAATTGAAAAATAACTGCCAAGTTCAAAACTATAATTAGAAAAAAGTATTGTAGCCATTATGTTTCAAGAACTTAAATTGCATTGAGGCTTGCATTAAAATTAGAATCAATGCAAACTTAAGAAAATAGTGTATAACCTGAAGTAAGATAGCTACGTGTACATGGGCATATCTATATTAATTTGCTGGGGGGAGAGTTCAGTAGCCCTAACTTTTCCTAAAGTTGTCTTTGTTTACATGGCAATTTAAAACGCTGGCACTGTTGAAGTAAAACATACACATTAAAAAAAAAAAAAAAACTTTGGTCAGCTTTAAGAACTCAAAGCATGCTTACGTTTTGCATTCAGATGGTTAATGAATCCAGTGTTTTTGCAGTTGCAAGCTCGTGCATTCACTGGGCAAAAGCTGGCTGCAGGTTGCAGTGGCACCGCGCAGGACAGACATTAATTATATTTTCCACTTTTTTCAATAATGTTTGGCTACTGTAAGTTCAACTTTTTTCTTGATTTTTTTTCAATTTTTTGTTGCTTTTAACAGTGAGAACCTTGTGTGGGGCGATGGGGAGGAGGGGATAGGGGAGGGGTGCAGGATACTTGTTTTCTCTTCAAAAGTTGTAAGTGGTTAGTAGGGTATGTAACTTGTATCTATTTTAAGGATAATTCCGTAGCATTTTTAGAGAATATGGAAACATTTTGAGCAAAACCAGCTTGCTTGCAAATGAAGAGGCAGCTAGGCATTTGCCTAGAACCACAACCTTTCTCTGGTTTCGCCTGTTTTTGTTTTTGTTTTACCCTGATTTGGTTCCTTCTGGAGGGGTGAGTGGGATTTCATTAATCTGCGTGTGACTTGCTGGTGGTCGAGGGGCTGGGTGGCATTTTCTTGGCCTTACGGGGCTGGGGGCCCGTAAGTCAGGCCTAGTTCTGGCAGGGCTGGGGTGGCCAGGGGCGCAGGAGACGGCTGGGCATACCGAGCCGCGGAGCTGGAGGGCTTCACCCCAGATTGCCTCCGGGTGTGGGCTGTGAGTGAGAGCGAGCGCCAAAGGAGATGCTCCGGGCGCTTGTGGCTGCGGGAAGAACCTCCGCATTGTGTCGGGTGCGCTGCGGCACGGGATGTTCGCAAGCCCCCTGGATGCACATTGCCTCTTTTCTCTCTTTCTTTTCGTCAGCGGTTCAGCGAGGAAGAATGCCTCCAACTCAACCCAATCCAGGCCAGTACGCACTCACCAACGGGGACCCCCTCAACGGCCACTGCTACCTGTCCGGCTACATCTCGCTGCTGCTGCGCGCGGAGCCCTACCCCACGTCGCGCTACGGCAGCCAATGCATGCAGCCCAACAACATCATGGGCATCGAGAACATCTGCGAGCTGGCCGCGCGCCTGCTCTTCAGCGCCGTCGAGTGGGCCCGCAACATCCCCTTCTTCCCGGATCTGCAGATCACCGACCAGGTGTCCCTGCTACGCCTGACCTGGAGCGAGCTGTTCGTGCTCAACGCAGCCCAGTGCTCCATGCCGCTGCACGTGGCGCCGCTGCTGGCCGCCGCCGGCCTGCACGCCTCGCCCATGTCCGCCGACCGCGTCGTGGCCTTCATGGACCACATCCGCATCTTCCAGGAGCAGGTGGAGAAGCTCAAGGCGTTGCACGTCGACTCGGCCGAGTACAGCTGCCTCAAAGCCATCGTGCTGTTCACGTCAGGTGAGGCTGCGGCCGCTGGGAGGGCAGGCCGCGCCGGGAGCGCCCGCAGGCCCCGCTCCGCTCGGGCCCGGCCTCCTGCGCCGCGCCGCCGCGCCCGCCGCGGCCGGGCCCTCGCCGGACCTCGGGCCTGGCCGGGGACCTGCGGCCCCCGCGCGGGGAAGCGGCCGGCGGCGCCGCTGCCATCTTGGGAGCGCCGCGGTGCGGGCGCTGAGGCGGCGCGGGCGCGGGCGGCTAGGTGGCCCGGCCTGGCGGCCTGGAGCCCTGCGCGGGGCCGCGGCGGCGGCGGCGGCGGGCGCGTGTCTGGCGGGGGGTGGGGCGGGGAGGCGGTGCCGTGGATCCGTCTGGCTGCGCGTGTGTGCGGTGTGCATGTGTGTGCGATGTGCGTGTGCGTGTGTGCCGGAGCTCAGCGTTTCTGGGGGAGGAGAGGGAAGGAAGAGAACGTGGGAATGTGGCTTTCTCCTCTGTGTGGCACGCTCTCTGGCTGAGTTTCCCGACACAGTGAGACACAGAGAGGGAGAAAGAGAAGAATACGGGCAAATAAATCATAAATAATCCCGCTTTATTGCATCCTGATTTTCCCTTATCGGAAACCATTCATGTTTGCAGTTGCTGAGGTTATTGAGGGTCGTAAAAAACGGATTCGATCTAAACAAGAAAGATGAAAAACAAAAGCAATACGGTAGAACCCGCAAGTACGGGAGGATTCCCGCCCCGGAGATAAATCTCATAGCCACGCAAAACGCACGAACATTGGAAATTTAACAGAGTGCCTTAAAAATATCAAATTAAATGTAGGCAGTGGTAACATGCATGTTAACAATTTCTCTTATGATAGATGGTTCAAATTAACTTCCAGGAAAGTGCATTAATGTTGCCTTTGAAGGCTCTGGTCCGAGCCTCTGAGAACACTGCCCCCCTTTTATTATTGTAACCTGCAAGAGGGAAACATATAAACACCCAGGACGGCAGGTAATGGGGGGAAATATAAACAAAGCCAGAAAGGACGCTGGTGGGGAAACAGAGCTGCTCAGACTGGGTCTCGGGCCTTGCCCACTGTGAGTAGGGTTAGCTGCCGATTTACCACCATTACTGGCGCTATTGTTTTTAATTCCTCCATTCGGAGAACAAATAAACCATCCTAATAAATCTATCCTAGAGGCAGGACCTCCAAAGGCCAAATTAAAACCACTCTTGAGCAGAGACGGCAAAACCCCTTTCCCAAGGCCTTGTTGAACAGTAAGCAGTGGTATAATCTATCAATATTTCCTGGCTTTCATGCGTGAAGAATCATATTTACATTGTATTAAAATGACTCTTAAATTTGCACAATATTGTAATGTAGCAAATGTAGTATTAATATCGATCTGAACAGCAGATAATTTATTTAGACAAGAGCATCTCATTTGTATGCAGGGTGGCCTGAGCTGTGGACTTGGACTGCCCCCCTTTTACTTTCAGTGCAAATGCAGGTCTGCTAGTGGGAGAGGGAGTTATTCTTTGCAAGAGGATAAAGTGCGAACCTTAAAACAAATGGAAGATTTATTGAATAGCCTCCTCGGTGTTTGAATGCATTTTATCTTAATAAGTCTTCTTGATGGAAACGTGTTTTTCAAAAGTGACAAAGAGCCTGGGAAGCAGCGACCCGGCTGCTTTAGCTCTGGCAGGCCTGGGGCCTGTCTGGCTCTCCACTCCCCAGCTCTTTAGCCAAATTAATCAGGAAGCAAGCCAGTGTCAGGGAAGCTGGGGTTTTAAAATCTCATCCAGTGAGGTGTCTTGAAGCAGAAATGTGACTTGGAGCTGGACAGAGGTCTCTCAAGAAAAGTCTCCCTCCCTTTTTCCTTGTCCCCCCCCCTAAGGTTCTTTGAACCCCCTTGACTTTTCTGATCTCCTGCCCTTTCCCAGAGAGAGGCAAGGGCTGTGCAGGCTGTAGGGAAGACTGTGGAATTATTCATGCTTTCCTTTCAACTTTCCATCCTAAAATGTCCCTGTGAAAAGTGTCCCTTTAAAAAAAAGTTTTCACAAAGATATTTCTTAAACCAAGTCTTCAAGGTGTAAGGGAGGCCGAGAAGTGAACAATAACATTATTTTGTTGGAAAAATTGCAAGAAGAATATCTGAAAATGGAAATAGAGCTGTCAGTAGTAATTCACCCCCCTCCTCCATACAACACATTTCCACTTTTGACTAAACTTGTTTTGATTGCTAGCCAGAAGGGAATTCATGGGAAGCCTTCTCAAAGTCATCCAACTTTTAAGCAAACTTTGAATGATGGAAAAGACAGTTTTAGACATATTGTCCAACGAGGTTTACTCCGGATAAGTATTTGAAGCTGGCACGGGGGTTCCCTGTGGTGGTTTTCACATTTGGCCTCCGGATGGTATGTTTAATCCTTAATATTCTGGACAGCATCCAAGGACTAGGTCATGACCTGAACTTAACTTTTTAAAAAAAATTCATTAATTCATACACCTAAATATTCTCTCAGATAAATGAGACTTTCCCCGAAAGGAGCCATCTAGTTAACATAAATACGAGAAATCCATTTTCAGCACAATAATAACTTTGATTTCTAGTTATGGCAGCTGATTACATCTATATTTCCTGAACACTAAACTCTTCTGAATGCACAACATGAAATACATTCTCTGCACTACAAAGGCTAAGCTGGGAGGGCCTGAGCGGTAATGGTTATTTATTTACATAATTTCTTTTCCATATACTGTAGAAGAAATATTGAGGGTTCCCACATTGACACTACCATATAAAAAGGGAGACATGGGTTTTGCACGTTCTGCCTCCTTTTCTTCTCTGGGTATAACTCATGGAGTGTAAATATGTACTGCATCACACCCCCTGCTCACCTAGTTTTGCTACCACAACCAGACGATTGATCTGAGAGCTCATACTGTCAGTCCACAGTTGGGGGAATTCTGTTGCAGAAATATCCAGCGTAGGAGTGAATATCTAGAGTGGGAAGCCAGGCCCAAATTAGGGCTCCTGCCCGAGGGAGGCCACAGGGCTGGCCGGCTGGCACTTTGCAGCAGGGCCCAGCTACAGGCAATCTGCCTTCAAAGGAGGAAAGAACTCGATGCAGCCAACACAGGGCCCAGGCATGCCTTTCCTGGGCTTCTCTCCCTTGGAGTAGCCTAGCTGGGGGAAGGGTAGTGACCTTGCACCCTGGGGGCCCTAAGTGTAAATATCAGATAAATATTTTACAAACCTGAGGAGATTCCATATGGGTCTTTTTAAAAACCTGCTGGGGTATCAGTGGGTCCCTTTCATACTGCATTCTCTGAGGCTGAGAGGGATCCTGTGGCAGAAGGGGCAGATAATGCATGTCAAGCAAGATATATGTAAATAAGAGTCTGCATGGTGGTCATTCAGCAGGACCAGGTTAGGAAGCAAAGCCAAGGGCAGACCCTCAGGGTCCCCTCTCTAAGCATCGAAGCCCCAAACTGTTCCTGCCCTCATTCTGCTAGCCATAAAATCTCACTGACTTCCCAGGTCAGGCTAGTGTGGATGCACCCAAATGGCTGGCTAGAGTAATTAGACATCTGAGAGGAACCCAATCTGGATCTGGGGTCAAAGGAGACCTGCCTCAGAAGTTCTTGAATTATCACTAGTTTTATTTGTATTTTTGCTCAAGGCCATAGCCTTGTAGATGAAGGTGTTAGAATGCTTTACAAATCCCAGTTCCTGAAACAGAGACATAAAGCTCAGAAACTCAGCAGATCCAGGTTTCGCTTTGAATCATTTGCTGTGTCTTCTTAGGGTCACACTTGCCCATTCACAATTATACAGTGTCCTTTTGGGGGCATTGCCATGCATGAATTTCTTTCCAGATCTATATATTAGCAAACTCTGCCTTTGATCTCTAGTCAACCTCCTGACTGGCTAAGGGCTCCTCTGTGATCTTCCTGTTTTTTAAATATTTATTATTAATACAGGAAACAACATGGGTGTTTGAACTAAGAGAGGAAGCCTTCACTTCATTCCTCTGATTCCACCTTCCCCTCCATTTGCTTGCCTCTAGTTAGTTGATACAGTATAAACTGCCGTCTTGAAATATTTTTAGTAGACCAAGAAGAGCCCTTGGTTGATGTGAGATTAAACACACAGGTTTGGAGATGTTTCCTTGTGTATAGGTCCTGCCACAGGAAGCCTATCTCCCCAAATCCCCCCTCAACTCCCCACCTCCCAGTTCTGAAGCAGAAGCAGCAGCTGCCTCCAGGCCAGCTTTGTGTCTGATCGCTGAAGTTGTCTCCTTGCTGCAGCCTGGAGTAACTGAGCCATATTCCTTCTGATTATCATACAGCTTACAGAGATGTGACCAATTTTCAATTACGTGATCTAAGGCACAGATAGAAGTGTTCCCCCTCACTGAGGATTTGCTGCAGAGTTCTTGCTTGCATAGAGAGTGGATCGCAAATCCTGTATTGCCAAAGCATGAGCTTGATCTGATGCCAGGCACTGCCAGCCTATGATTTCTTACCCCCTCGCATGTGTCTATTCACTATACAATCTAGGTTCTCCTTGAGGTTTCTCCTTGGGGTCATTTAGGTTTGAGAGGGGGACTCCAAGAAGCATTTTAGAACTGCCTCCAGGCTGCATATTTGCTCAGGGCTCCTGAACACCCCAAAACCAGGGGCAAAAGGGGCAGAAATCCTCCCTTTAATGAGCACAACGGAAAAGACGCTCCCCTGAAGGTGGAGGACAGGTTGCTGTGTACAGCCAACATGGCTCCAGCATCGTACATTATTTAATCCAAAGGTGAAAGAGGAGAAACAAAGGGACTGGAGAGGTTGCTGCCTCTTCAAGTGTGTGCCTGTCTCTCCAGCTCCCCAGGCCTGGTGGGAGTTTGATTTATTTTTATTTGTGTTGGGGGCCGGGGGAAGGAAATAGTGAAGAAGGAGTAGGGAGGCATGGCGGGGAGGATTTCTTTTCTTCTTCCTTCTATTTCTATTTTTTCCCCTTTGCTCCATAAAAGAAAAAAGAAAATGAACGGCTTGCTGTTGGTGACTTTGCTGTCCGCTGACCTAACCGTGCGCCCCCTCCCCTTGTCTCTCCTTCCTGTGGCTGCTTGGGCAGATGCCTGTGGCCTGTCGGATGCCGCCCACATCGAGAGCCTGCAGGAGAAGTCGCAGTGCGCGCT
This sequence comes from Balaenoptera musculus, assembly GCF_009873245.2. Classification (NCBI taxonomy): domain Eukaryota; kingdom Metazoa; phylum Chordata; class Mammalia; order Artiodactyla; family Balaenopteridae; genus Balaenoptera; species Balaenoptera musculus. The sequence continues at coordinate 74,231,373 of NC_045787.1, forward strand.
GGAGGAGTACGTGAGGAGCCAGTACCCTAACCAGCCCAGCCGCTTCGGCAAACTGCTCCTACGACTGCCCTCGCTGCGCACCGTATCCTCCTCGGTCATCGAGCAGCTCTTCTTCGTCCGTTTGGTAGGTAAAACCCCCATCGAAACTCTCATCCGCGATATGTTACTGTCTGGGAGCAGCTTCAACTGGCCTTACATGTCTATCCAGTGCTCCTAGACCTTGGGCGCTTCCCACCTGCCCCCACCCCCTAGAGACTCACAGGACCGGCGGGGGGCCGTGGACTCCAATGCCGCGGGGACACCAGGCGGCCGATGCAGGGTGCGGTGGGCCGGGCAGCGGGGAGGAGGGCCAGGGCGACAGGAGCAGCCCACCGTGCAGAAATGCAACCCGAGCTGCAAACCAGGAGAAAAAGAGACTCTTTTTAGTGTCAGATCTGTGGACACGTTGGAAAGGAAAGGAAAAAGACCTTGTGTCTGATGAGAAAAAGAAAAAAATTTGGAAGAGAGGACCATGAAAATTTTAATAAAACAGAAGGAGACTAACGGACCTTCCAGGATTTATTGTGGACAGATGTGGATATATTCTGTACAGAAAACAACACACATGGAAGTGGACCGAATCCTATGTAGAAACACACACACACACACACACACACACACACACACACACATTGTTATTCATTTTGTAAAATACTAGTCTTTATTTTCATTTTTTTGTAAAATTTAAACATCGTATGCACATAAAAAAGAAACAAGAATTAGGGGAAAATAACATTTTCCAAATAATTATAAAAAAATTGTCCTGTGTCTATGTATCTATATCTGTTTTGTATTTTTTTCTGGTTCCAAACCAGATTTCCTGTGATTCTATACTAATAATTTTTGATATAACCCTTTGCTTCTTATAATGAGTGCGATATATGTTGTCGAGGCTGTTCTTCAAGAATTAAAATTGAAGTGAAAATTTAAACAAAAAATAAAAGAATTTAGCAAAACCCACGTGTCTGGTTGCTTGACAGATGTCATCAGTGCAAGAGAACCCTCCAATTAATTTCCACTCCAATTATTATTAGAATGGCGGGGCGAGGGGGGAAACTTTTAAGGTCCATTACCAAGTTGGCTAGATTTATTTCCTAAAAGCAAGCAGCTGCTTTGGTTTTGTAAATGCGGAAGGCCAGTCTCTGCATGGGACAGAGTGGGCGGGGGGGTGGGGGGGGTGTCAGGGCACTTCGGTGCCGGCAGCAGCCATTGTGACCTTGTAGGTGGGGGGCAGCCAGCACGCAGCTGGCCAGGAGGCTGGGGCAGGCCCGGTCCCTCGGGGTCGAGCCTCTGCGCTGCCTGCTTCAGTATCAGCAGGTGGGAACTTGCCTGGCTGGAGAGGATGGAGCCCTGACAGTGGGGGGTTCAGCATGGAGAGGGCCACTCTGACACCTCTGCGTCTCGTCTGTGACTGGAGGGTCAGCCTCTTCCCAGCTCTGGGAGAGAGATCTGGGGATTCAGCTGCGAGCCCTGGCTTTGCTCCTCCTGTGGTCCGCTATATCTGGCTACGGTTTGCCCTTCACTCCAGACCTTGTCACCGGCCCTCTAGCTCTTTGGGGCATCTGGAAGGGTCCCCCTGTGGCACTTAGGAGTATGGACCTGGAACCTGGGAGTCCAGGAGCTGGGCTGGAGCAGATTCTTTCCAGAAGCGGTGTTTGAGTCTTAGTGGCCCTTTCAGGGCGGCAACCTCCTGCTGAGGCCTCTCCTTGGGTGTGTGTGTGGGTCTGCTCTCTGTAACAGCTTTCGGAGCATGAATGTTTTATAGGATCCGAGTTGGCACTGTGAGAACACATATTGCCAAGGGAGCTTTTTCTTAACATATTAATAAATCCAGGTCTTTTAAAATAACACCTCTTCACCTCTTCCCTCACCTTCTCCCCCAGCCCCAAACAGGCATGGATGAGGCAAGAGCTTTACTTTCTGAAGTCAGTGGCAAAGTTTTGCTCTCAGTTTGCTGTCTAGAAGTCTCCAGGTGGCCTCACCCCTTTAAAAATGCGTGAACAAGCTCCAATCCACCTAAGGTTTTAATATTCCGGGGGCAGAGCAGCCCGGCAATGCCACCGCTTTCTGTGAAGAAGCCCCTGCAGGTCCGCCTGGGGACTGGCCCAAGCCCTAGGGCAGCTAGACGGATAGGGTATGTGGGGTGTGGAGCTCCTGAGGCCCTCTTCCCTTCCAGCAGGTCCCACCCGGCCCTGGGCCTCATCCTCTGCACCACACCCAGGGGCAATGGTTTTGGGTCTAGGCTGACTTCTTTGCAGGTTGGGCACCCAAGGCAGGAGGAGCGTGGGAAGAACTCGTATTTAACCACTGACCGCCCCCCAGGAAGTCTCGGGGAGCCTTCCCGGGAGTGTGGGGATTAGGGTGGGCTGAGCTGCTGCGGGGGTCTGCTGAGGGGAGCCGAGCTGCCTCCAAGCACTCACCGATCTTTCCTGCCTTTCTTGAAATGAGATGTAAATATATTCATTACAGTGTGATCCCTCTGATGAAAACAGATAAACATTTTCGTAGGTCAGAAACGTATTTTTCAATTAATTTCAATATGGAGGCCCAAGCGTAAGGCACCCAAAGTGGGACTGGCCAGGAAGCCGAGGCCCAGGGTGTAGGAAGCACTTGTTCCAGGGTTCAGAGTTGACAGTGCTAACTTGGCTCTTGCTCGACGGCCTACAGCCTGGGGAATCCCAGTGACCTTTCTAAGCCTGGGCCTAAGCTGGGGGGGGGGGCGGTGGTGACCAGCACAGCATAGGAAGAAGAGCAGGCCTTCCTATGGCCTCACAGACTCCCTCACAGGTTTGGTCTAGGAACCAGGAGGCCCTGGGGACGAGCAAGAGGTGCTCAGAGGCCATTTCTGGGATCTGCGGGCAGTGGGTTTCTCCTCCGCTGTCTCCTTGGTGGCTGGGGTAGTCCCCGCCTGCATTAAACACAGAGAGACAGTCATCTTCAGAGCTCTCTGTGTGTCTCAGCCAGAGAGATGGAGCCTTCCCAGGGACTCAGGGGCCATGTGGGCGCCCCTGCAGAGCAGGACAGGCTGTCCGCAACCCGCGGCTTTCTCGGAGCGCGCAGTTGGGCCCCATGAATCTGCTCGCGCTAAGGGAAGGTTTACGAACTGAGACAGGCATCTAAGCCACTGGGTGAGGCTTCCAACAAACAGGAAGCGTCGTCTCCGCTCCCGGCCATCTAAAATCTCCTCGGCCGGGCTGACCAGTGGCCGTGGCGGGGGAGCTAAGGGCCGAGCGGCCCGGGGGCCCCTCGCAGTGTGGAGCAACAGCCCGCTAGAGGCCGGGGTGCCCCCCTCAGGATCCTGTGCCACCTCAGACCCTTGGAGCCGCTGGGCAGAAGGCCACGTGGAGCAGGTGGGAGTCTCCTCTGCCTGGGTGGCCGCCCGGAGGCCCCTGAGCAGTGAGCCACCTTCGAGCCAAGCGCCAGGGGGAGCCCTGGAACCCAGGTGTGAGGCCGCAGGCAGGTGTAGTCCAGAAAGTCCGCTGGAGGACTCAGGAGAGTGGGGCTGGGCGAACTGGGCGGGGTAGAACCGATGGGCCCCCCCAGGGTCAGAGGAAACCCATGTTAACAGTTGGAGAGTGTCCCACACAAGGTGACTTCCCTCTGGAAATTACCTGTGACATATGAAAGTCAAACGTTGAGAATTTTAGGGGCTTTGAAGTCGGTTTAAACTACTTTAGCCACAGACTTTGCTGAAAGCATCAAAAAAAGCTGTCTTGGGACTTGCTCTCCTCCGGGAATTTCTAGGGAATATAGCTGCGCCTCATCTGCCGCGGAGGGACACGGACTGGCGCAGAGGACTTAAAATATGACCTTTGCCCCGACACGCACATCCCAACCTGCGGCCAGGCCTGGCGGAAGCCCGGGGTGGGGATCGGCCTCCCTCCCGGCCACCAGGACCACCTCGGGCTTCCGGAACTCTGCGCCTCGGTCGGTTCAGGCTCTTGGTCGCTGGCAGCCGCAAAGGGTCTCCGTCAGCTCCTGGAAGCCCCTCCGCCCAGCTTTGCGCTCAGGGGCGCTGGGGATCTAGAGGCCCCTGCACCCAAGCCTACCTGAGCCCGTCTGCTTGGAGTGTGCAAAAGTTTATTTTTAAAAAAATCCTCCTTCTCCTCCTCCGCTCGTAGGCAGTCCTTGTATCTCCTACAGTGGCAGAATCACCTCGTAAGCTCCTCGATTCCTCAGAACAAATCACCTGAATGTCTCTGCGATGGGAAACTGTGAGGGAGCGTGGGGAGGGGATTCAGGGAAACACAAGTGGGAACTAATAAAACTCTTGTTAGAGGGCCTGCTCAGGATTCGTGGCGTCACTGGGCCTTTTACTTGGAAAGCCAAAGAGTTGTATTCCTAAATGAGTTAAAGACCCATTTACCTCTGTCGTGTTCTATTCATCAAGCCACAAGTTGAGAGTTCCTAACATGAAACTATTTGTTTGCTTACACAACCAGCTGGGCGCAATTTCACGTCTGAGATATCTATCTGAAAGCGCCTCTCATTTATTATCTCTCCTTGTCAGCGAATCCATTTTCCAGCTCTCCCTCCCCCCCCCCCCCTTGGACTTTTTATTTATTTATGGTGGGACTTCTTTGCCTGGGAGAACCTGGGTCTGGAAGGCTCCCAGGGGAGCAGCCGCTCCCTACGCGGTTTCCGCTGCGCCCAGGGCGCGTGGACCAGGAGCCGGTGGAGACGAGCTCGCCGCCACCGCTGACCTCCGGCGGCCGGCAGGCCAGGGTGTGGGGCGGGCAGCGGGTGGGCCCGGCCGGATACTGCTGAGCTGCCTTTCTCCCTAGATGTCCTCCCTGCTAGCTCTCCCAGAGTAAGCCACAACCACCTGTGCGAGGAGGGGGTGGGAGGAGGCCGGGAGGGGAGCTCAGGAGCCTCTCCCCGAGTTGGGGGGCCGAGATACGGATTTGAGAGATGCTTTCACAAAGCCTCACCTAGTCCCGCGGGGCCAATCTCTTCTCCTGGGCCGGAGCGCAGAGTGAGTAACCAAGATGTAAATAGTTGTGTGATGGGTTGGGGGAGGGGGCAGCGCATTTATTGTGTGCGCTGAGGGGAGAAGGCTGCACGTGGTTTCAATTTTGAAGCACAAAGAAATAATGTGCAATGCAGAAAATAGGTTTATGAATGTAATTGAGAGGAAAGAAAACAATTAACACGGTGCAAGGTTGCACACTCGATTGGCCACCCCTCGCCTTCTCTTCCACCCCAATTTTGAGAAATCCGGATCATGTGAATAGAGTAGGTCTAGGCAGTTGGATCGGGCTGACAAGGGAACCCCTGATGGAGGTCACAGTGATGGGTGGATAATGTGTCTATCCATCTCCAAGTCTGCTAAGGCCTCCTCCAACCAAGCTGATAGAAAGAGATCAAATCCCCCCCCCCAGTCCAACGTATAAAATAGCCCCAGTTGTAAAGATGGAAAGGAGAAGGGGTGTCTGTAAGGGAGGGGAGGGAGAAAAAGAGAGAGAGCGAGGGATTTCTTTAAGACAGACCAGGCTGGTCTCCGCAAGCTATCCTATTGTGTTGATTTAGGAAGACATTTGCTGTATATAACGCTTAAGGCTGAAAATATCATTGCGCAGCCGGATAAATAAAGCGTTGGCCCAACGGTGGGGTCAGCGATCGATCTCTGGGCTCAGAGGAAAAAGGAGAGAGACAGGGTCGTGCGCAAGCCTCTGTCTGTGTGCTTGTCAGTCGGCATGCATGAGCCTGAGTGTGTGTGAACGTCAGGGTGTACGAGAGAGAACCGAGTCTTCAGCTGGCCAAGAGGCTCATTAGCATTCCTAACCCATGGACCTGCACTGACAACTAACAGAGATATCCCGCTCACCACCAGGCCTCCTCTCCTTTTGTCTTCAGATCTGGAGGAGAAAAAGATTTCTCGGTGGAAGCTGAAGCCTGAACTTCCATGTGGTTGTTGGAGATTCTGGGTATAAAAAAAAAAAAAAAAAAAAAAAAAAAAAGGACGTGCCAGGATCTCGCCTGATCTTTTACTCTGCTTTTAAAAACTTCCCTCCTAAAAAAAGAAACTTTTTTTGCTTTTCTCTCTCAAAGTGTAATATGCTTGTTGAAACTCCAAGCTTAAATGAGACAGAAAATCCTCTGAAAATATTTTGCCTTTTCTCCTTGTTGACACGCAGAGAGGTGGATGTTTATATGTTTGGCTCACATACACATGTAAAGCCGGTACTTTTAGTTAAGGATTTCTAGAATATAGCAACCAGGGGTTGTTTGAGCTTTTTATTTCTCTTCTTTCTTTGCCTTGCTTTTGTTTTTTGTTACGATAAAATTCCTTTTATTTTCTATAATAAACGCCCTGCTTATTACTTTATCACTCTGTTGTTTAAATAAACTACATCTTTCAAAATTAAAGGATCTAGTTTTGTATTAACCACCAGAGATAAGCAGGTTTAGAGACCTCCACTATTCTAAGAAACATTTTAAAATAGTATTCATTCATGCAATTTTAATCACCTTACACCTATCTGGGGGAAAATGTCCTTTCACCATATCTCACAGGGATAAATGTGTATCCACTTTGCTCTCCTAGATCCTGTGCCTTGATCACCATCAAACGAGGCAGATAGTTTTACATTGGAGTGTACAAATTATCCCATGTTGACAGATGTTTGTCACTTAGTAACTTCTTTCCAAGTTTTTCCCCCTCCCCTAAGCCTTCTTTCTAGCTTGCTTTGTTGTTTTAAAATATGCATGTCTCTCACTGGAATGCCAGTCACGAGTGCAAACTTTGTGTCCAACCTCCCACATGAAATGATCCTTTTAGAGGGAACTCGATATGTCTCAATCTGCACTTAACTCAAAGCCTCTGAGTACGGGCCACTCACTCACTGGTCCTGGCTCCTAAATAACTCAGCAGAAACGAGTTTCCACCTAAAAATCCCCTCGAATGTCTCCCAGGGAAGAAATATAGCTCCTATAATTAAAGGAGGCAACGGCCAGAGGGGGAATGCAGCCGGCAGCCAAAAAAAAAAAAGTAAGAGTTTTATTTATTTGCTGATTGAACTTGTGTTGTCATGACCAGCAGGTTTATCCACACTGAAAGTGCTGGAGGTTTGTACTGTGTGTGCACAAGAGGGAGCGGGGGAGAGGAAGGGGAAGGGAAGGATGACATGGAATAGGAAGAATGAAAGTGAGAAGGACAACTTTGGGAAAGAGAAAATGATCTGTGGGACAATGTAGGGAAATTTCTTTGCACAGGATTTGAGTAAAAACTTGTAGTGAGGAATATGGGAGGGGGGGTGCTCAGAGGAGATGAGGGGGTAATTATAGTAAATTCTTGAATGCAGGGTATCATCAGGAAAAGGAGGACTCTCTACTGTTTTCCCTAGAAAAGTAATGTGACAGCAGGAAAATTATTAGCTGTGCCGTGTGTGGCGGTTTGGGTATGTGGGGGGTGGAATTATGAAGAGAGGAACCAGAGGGAAGGGAAGAAGTTCCAGGACTCCAAGCAGAAGTGTCAGGGAGCCAGAAGCCCTCCACCCCCCCTTGGCAAAAGTTGCCTAGTAGGTGTGGATGTGAAATCTTCTCTAGAAGACATCATCTTTGCATCTTATTTTAATTAGTTTCATCTATTTGAGCTGATTCTGGCGTTAGAATCGCTTACAGGATGATTCAGCTCATGAGATGAAGAACACCTCGCAATCCCTTCTACCACCCCCCAAAAGCTTCAAAACAGAAGGACTACTCAGTCTGGGCAGCTCATTTCTATTAAAAAGGCAAAACTTTAGCACTGATGAAAAACAGATGAATTTTTTCTTCCTCTCTCTGAAACAGTTACTCTCTTTTACTGATGTGAAGTGACGTCAGCAATGCTTGTCCTATCCCCTTGGAGAGAAGGGAGAGAGGAGGAGGGGATGGAAGGAGGGAGCTGGGAGAAAGAGCTAGAGAAAAAGAGAGAAAGCAAACCGAGGGGAAGAGGGGAAAGGGACAGGGGTGGGGAGGAGAGAATGGGAATGAATAGTCTACACTTTCTGGCCAAAATTCCACAAACAGTGGGCAAAACAATGTTTTAGAAGCCGGTGATTGATAAGACACCTTTCTCTACTCTCCCTCGATCTGCATATTCTAACATATGGAAAGCTTACAGGCCCTGTGCACTTATAGAAGCCGATAATGCATTAGCTCTCAGCAATATTTACAGCACCACTTTTAATACACACCAGATGGTTCGCGACTGTGCCGCCTCAGCCAGCTCGCTCCTCGATTTCACTCGGCGGCACTTTGTTGCAATTACGCTCCACGCTGAGACCAATTTTATTGGTGACCTATTTTTCATATTTGCAGCATTTTATGTTAAAAAACCTCGTCTCTGGCCTTTTTGTAAAGGGCAGCGCTCAGGAAGGGAGAGCTTAGGAGAACGGCGGGGCTGTCTAGGTGGATATTAATATTTATCATGATGTTACATACCTCGGGTTTAAGTGAGTAAACCGGATAGACATAAGTACTCGGGTCATTATGTTTGTTCACTCACCCCCTGTTTGTCAGACCCCCACGGACTGTCTACACGGCGCGCTCGCTTCAGAGTCAATACATCCGACCATAAATATTGTATTCCATTAATTATCACGCCACTGGCTTAGCCTGGGCGCCGGCGTCCTCGAGCGACGCAGGGCAAATGAGGACGCTTCCTGAGCAGATTTCTAGGCTGGGAACCCCGCTGAAATTTCCGCAGTGCCTGGGAATTCCTAGAGCCGGAGCGCCCGGCTCAACTCGGGCTGGGCCTGGGGCCGGCTGGCGGGGGAGGGGGTGAGGCGGGAGGAGGCCTGACGCCGCCAGGAGCGCTCAGTACCTGTTATCTTGCCACGCAGAAGGCCACAGGGAGAATCCCATTTGGCACGCCGGGAAAGGCTTTCAACTTTATCTCCCGTCATGTAAATATCCCCGAGTGCCCGACTGAGGGACTTTGTTTTGCATCGAACAATATAAATATCCTCTTTGCTGCGACGCAGGTGTGCGCTTCCTAACCGAACTTTTTTTTTTTTTCTCCCTCGTTTATAGTAACTCTTTATACCCTCCTCCCCTGGTTTTCAAAAAAAAAAAATCACAGATGTTTACTTTATTGATATAACCTATACCACGGTTAGGCTGAGGATAATATGCCTCAACTAACAGTCATTTAGCAAATAATAGAGGCGTTCTGGATGCTTTCCAACGTTACACATGTAGTTGGTCATAAAATGATACGTGAAAAAATTAACATCTGCTTTCCTAAAATAAAGTGTGCCAAGTAGCTTTTTATGAATGCTTTCCTCATTTTAAAAAGAAATATGGAGAAATAAACTGGCACCCAGATGTATAGCATATTTATAATGGTTTTAGGATTTAAAGGTAGCGTATTCATCGCACAAGCCATTTAAAAACTGACGGTTTAAAAGCTACTTAACCCCAGACATCTTCGAATCCTTAAGAGTCTTCCAAATTGTATTATTTAAAGAAGAATTTACTGTAATTTAATTGTGTATCAAGGCAGAACTACGTGCAAGTCGGGGCACTGCGGCCTGAGCTCAACAGAAATTCCAACTCGCCTTTTATTTACCTAATTTCTCAGCAAGGTTCCCAGGCCCTTAAGAAGGCATAGCTGGAAAGTTTAGTTGGGCTCTTTTTTGTTGTTGTTTAATTCCACTATTAGGAAATGAGGCCTACCTTTGAATTATTTCATTAGGATTTGGCCTTTTGGGGGAAGGGGTGGGAACCATAATCATTAGTGGCTTTTTATTATTTCTACAATAAATGGCTAGATTCTTTGTTGAATAAGCTGCTTGAATGTTTTGCAGATGTTCCACTTAGACCAAATCTGACCCCCTATTTCCTCCCCAATAAGTCGCATAAACTCTCCCTCCACTGCCTTTACTCGAGAGCATGCTCCCCCATCCCGGCAAGTTTATAAGTGTCGAGCATATTCTTATGAAATTTCCACCTAACTGCACACACACAGACACAAATACATTTACACACACACACACTCCCACCCACTGAGCCTCTGAGCGTGGCAGAGGGTAAGAGAAGAGAAAAAAAGACGAGAAACTGGTGAGGCGGAATGGAAAGGAGGAGGGAAGTCAGCGCAGTGGTTACACTCCTATGAGGAGTGCGCCCTCCCTGGGCCCCTCACCCCCCTTTGTGCCTTGGGTTTGAAACACGGGGGGTGGCCCAGGTCCGTTTCCCCCAAAGTGCCGGGAATCTCGATTTGCCCAGCGTTTGGGGCGTCCGCTCAAGGTGTTTCGGGCCCGTCCCGGCGAGCTGAGGCCGAGCCGGGCCAGCCCCGCGGTCATCCCGGAGCATCCCTCCCGCGGCACCGCCCAGCCGCCGCGGCCGCGCGTGGGCACCGAGGCCGAACAAAGGGCTCCGTGGGGCGTGGGGCGTGGGCATGTGACAGGCCCGGGCGCCGCGTCGCGAGCCCCCGCTGGGAGGGGCGGCCGACCCGGGGGTGCCGGGTGGCTTCTTGACATAAAAAGCGCTGCGGGCCTCGCGCTGGCTGCGCCGGGCCGCGCGCCGCCGGGATGAGAAGTACTTGTCTGGCTCCGCGCTGGAGAAGCCGCACATCTCATCTCTTCAGCTCTTGCTTGAAAAGCACTCGGAAGAAACTGTGTGCGCGGGGAGGGCCTCGGGGTGGGCCGGGGCCAGGCTGCGAGGCTGAGGGGGACCGGCCTGGGGGTGGATGGGGAGGAGGTGGAAGAAGTAGCTCCTTTCTGAGTGACAGGACTCCTTTTCAAAGAGCAAATGGGGAGGGGCGGGTGGGGAGAAGCTCCTCTTACGCACGGGAGAATTTTCAAGGTTTCGAAGTCACTCCCCCTCCCCTCCCTTTAAAGACAGAGATCTCTCTTTTTTCTCTTCTTTTCTTTCCTTTCCTTTTTCTTTCTTTCTTTTTAAGGTAGGAAGTGCGTGTGCCAACGTGTCTTGGTGTATTTCAGGAGAAAGAATGATCCATTAAACTTTAAAAAATCTTCCTGAGTTGGTAAAAATTATTGAAAACATTTTAACATGTTTTTGTGGACTCACTGACCAGAGTGGATAAGTCAAGCTCTCGGACAGAGGTCTTTAGTTAAAGATGATATGTTTGTTAGGGAAAGAAAGTTTCCCCTCACCCCAATAACAAAACCTATCACAGCTTTACTTCTTACTAGAAAAGAGTGTGTCCTTTTTTGAACACCTCTAAGGTGTCAGATGCCTCTGAGAAATCAGGTTGGGCGAGTAAAGCTCATCACGCACGCGCCGATTTTTAAAGCCTGCCTGGATTTATAACTTAACCTTAGAAACACGTTTATTATCTCCATTCTCAATCTCAGGTTTAAAAAAAAAGTAGTGTTGGAGGACCATGCCTTATAGAGGAGAAAACCTTCTTTTAAAAAAAGATTTAAACCCACAGTACCAGTTGTTTGTTGTTGTTATCATGATTATGATGGTTATTATGTCATCCCTCCTTTTTGCACTTGATCTGATGAGAGAACTTTTTAAAAGAGTGTGAAATGAAGGACACAAAGACAGTATATTAATGAAAAGAAGAAAGTGGCCCTTTTAATGAGAACTAAAGAAAACCCAAATGTAGATGAAGTGTACCGTAAAAGCTGCTTCAAAGTCCATCTTAATTCCCTTGGGCTCAGTCATCACAAACATGTGATAATTGGGAGTCCTGCATGGAGGTAAGGCAGCCGTGGGGTGGGGATCATGCGATGCACCTCCCTGCCCTCTAGTTCCAAATGCATTTTAACCAAGAACTTGGAGACCTTACAGAACCCAGGTTTGGCTACTTAACTTTCAAATGCTATTTGCCCATTAAAGTAATTTTTTCCTTCTTGAGTAACTGTGCTCACGAAGGGAGCTTCATCCTCTACCCCACCTCACCCCTCAGCAGGTTGGAATATGCTGGGCCATATTCTAGGTTTTGACTATTATTTCGTGATCAGCTCTGTTTCATTTTCTACTTATTTTCGGACCTCAGCCTTTCTGGATCACAAAAGTCCCCACAAGCAACACAGCAATAAATCTGAACAAAAATAAGACAGATTTCCTCATCGATGTGTAATAAAGTTAAAGGACATTGTTTTGTCAGACAAGCGCTAAGTAGAAAATAAATCTCAGAGTCTGGGGAAACAAAACGGAGCGCTGCTGGCATGTGTGTAAATTTACTTTTAAAAGCAATAAATCAATGTTAAATTAAACAGCTGGGTACCCTGTCTAGGAGAAGTTTCCGTGTTTAAGAAGATCTTGATGGGAGAAATGTGCTATTTAATCAGACACCAATAACAAAAAAAGTTAAATTTTTATTGTGATCCAAGGCAAGACTGGCCTGGGAATGTCTCTGAACTTCAGAGAGGAAGAGGGGAAGAAGAGGCAGTGTGAATTGTATCTACAGTTTCTATCTTCAGATCTTGACATATGTTTTCAGGCATAAGGAGACGAGGAGGTTTCATAGAAATGTTTTAGATGTTTTGTAAATTGTAGCTTAAGCTCCTTATTGGCTTAGGTTTGTTGGGTGGGTTATGATCTTTGTGGGATTTTTCTTCCTGTAACTACTATAACCTGTGGAGATGTTTTACTGAGCATGTTGAGCATATGCTTATCTAACACTTCTTTGATTCTCAATGTGATTGTTTTGCACCGTAAATAGCAGAGCAGAAAATAAAGAGAATTATTTCATATCTATTATGTCTTACCTTTTTTCACTGAGAAGCAAACCTGAGATTGGAGTAGCAGTTAAAACTCAACTGGAATATTTTAATGTTCATTTTTCTAAGGTTTTTTGTTTGTTTGGTTGGTTTATTTTTACAAAACACTTAATTGGGAAAATTTGTATGTGTGGGGTTGGGGCAGGGGACAGAACAATAGAAAACCCAAGCTCTGGCTCTGTATTCTAAGAACAATGTGAATCGATGAGTTATTATAAAGGCAATATTCAATAGCAGGAGATTAGGAGTAGTTTAAGGCTAACATGCACATAACACGGATTCCCCCACCACCAGTCTTAAAATGAAATTCCAGAAAGAATCAACAGAAGTACTTTAGAAAGCAGACATGAGATGAACCCCTTAGTCTTTTGCATTCAGATCAACTAGTTTAAAAGAAAAATGCGGGATTCTTGCCTATACAGAAACCAGCAAATTGTTCTTTACTTTCTTCATATCACAATCTCAGAAGCTGTGTTTTGTTAGCCAAGTTCCACAGAATATTCATATAATTAGGTAACATCATTCAAAACTAAAAGATGGGGAAAGTGCTGTTTTCCCCCTCAAGCTACAAACTAACAGGGATATTTGGCAGCATCTTGGCTACCTTTGACTTTTCTTCAGCCAAAGGAAATATCAAAGACCCGGTTGCCTGGAGAAGAATAAAGTTATGTTATTTATATTTTGAAGGCTGCATTCAGTTTCCATGACCAGTCGTGGCTTGTTAAGGAAATCTGTGTCTTATGCCACTCAGAGATGGCTCGAATTGCCTGTCAGGAGACGTCTGGGCAGCCTTGTAAACTCAGAATGACTTCTCAAATCCTGCTAGGATTTCCCAGCGATGTGCTTTCCTCTGTGCTGAAGCCCTGGGAGTCATGTCAGCCCAAGGTGAGCCTTTCAGGTACCGCTCTTTGTCCCCATCTGGAGAGGAAGGTGCAGAATTAGTTAGATGCTGCGCTGGTTTTGGAGGTGGGGATGGGGGGAACGGAAAGGCCGCTTGTTCTAATTAAAGACAATAAGCAACCCTGTGAGGAGCTGCCCTTTAGCCTTAGCCTGAGGCAGAAAGGGTCTGTCTCACCTCAGTCGTTAAGTCTGTTTGAGCTGGCTTGTGGGCCGAAGAGCAGAAACCTGCAGGTAGCGCTGGGCTCAGGTGAGACTGGGCCAGTGGTTACGTCGCCCCGAGTGCATCTTTACCTCCCAATTCCCTAGTCGCTCTGTGCTCTGCGCTTGACTTTGATTCTAACTTTGCTTGCTAGATGGCGCTCGGTGTCTCAGGACCTTCCATCTCAGAATTAAAGCGGCTTTTTAGTTAGCACCGTTGTTCTCAACTAGTTGTGGGCATTTGATTTGCACAGTGCTGCTAATGTTATTACTGCCCTTTTTGTCACCCTTGTTCACTTTTTGATTAAGGTAGCACCCAGGTGGGAGCTGCCCACCTTAATCCGTATAATAATAAAATTGAGTGAAACTCTCTGCACCTGAATTTAGGGTACATTTATGGCTCAATTATCCGTTCTGATGCATTTCAAAAAGCACTTTTGTAACTTTTCCTCCAGTAATCTGATTGAGGTTTTCAGGAAGAAGATAAATCAGCAGGTTCAGATGGTTATTTACCGTCCTTGAGGTTTACCACCAAGAGTTCACCTCCCGCTCCCACTACTATTACCTATTTCCATTTCAAGATGAGTTAAGCTAATCTTAGGGAACTTATTACTTTCATTTATCATTATGGCATGCCATTCATTGATTTTAAAGTATTATAATTTGTTTAAAGCCCAAATAACTACAATTCATGTCCACAAAGAAATATGTTTTAATACTAGTAATAAAAGCTACCATAAAGCTTGTGAAGGGTTATTTGTGGATTCTAATGTATATTTATTTTAATCACTAGGTGATTCTTCTCAGATATTCAAAACACTTTAAAAAAAAACTTCTTTGTGTTGAAGCACAAAGAGACAAAATCAATAGTTCTAAGTTTCTGATGGAAAAAAATTAAGATGAGCCAAAAGGACCTGTATGTTGTTTTGTCGAATGAAGGTGTCACTTTCACAGCACCGACCGCTCTCAAACCATTGTGTGTCCCTTAAAGAAAAGGTTGCAGGTGAGGAAGAAAATGGAAAAAAAAAAAAACCTTCCATGTAGATATTTTACAAACATTTTAACAAAAGAGAGTTTAACTTGCTACTTGCTTTTAGGATTTAGAGAACTAATTTGTATAGAAATGTTCCATCTTTAGGAAAATCAATAACACTCAGAGCTGGGTGGTTTGGAAACCTTTTGTCAAACCTTGGCTGCTTTGGTGGAGGACCCCGCGGTCTCTCTTTAGGTGTTAGGCTGAAACTAGCAGGCGCTGAAAACCTAAAGCGGAAAATTTACAACTTGATCGGCCCCAGCCACAAACCAAAAAACCTGCTACTGGTGCAAACATATGTTCCAGATTAAGTTAGGCAAATGGCTCTCGTTTTCTCAGGGTTAAAAGTTGGTCATGAAAATTCAAATTTGAGTAAGCTCTGCTTCCAATGGATCACCAGATCCTCAAACACTTATAAATCTCTCCCAACCGTTTACTCAAGAGATTTCATATATTTTATTACCTTCTTGAGAGCTTAGTTTATAATCTCCTGCAAATTTAATCCAATCAGGTATTATTTTCCGGGAACACATCTAGTTTTAAAAGTTGGGTAATTTGAAAACTAGGTGTATTCTCTTCTCTAATGTTAAACTGCTAGATAGCTAATGTGTGACTCAGTTGCTCTAATGCTTTTTCTATTTCTTCACATACAGACTAACTTTAAAAAGCAGAAATTAAACTGCTGGATTTATTTTAAAGTTTCTTTAAAGTTTTATTCACCAGAGGCGTAGGTGATATTTTTCACAGCATGAGACAAAACAAGAGAGTGTTACCCAAGCCTTTAATTATGTCAGGAAAGACTGAAATCATGATGTTTCTTTTAATGGGGATAAATGTATTTTGCAACCTCCCTGTGGTCATACAGCCCTCTCCCAGCTCAGTCATTTGTAGACCAGTCTGGCTATTAAGATGTCTTGTAAGCTAGGTTAGAATTAACTCCCGATTCTCCAAGATGGCTAGCTCCCTGGGCAAGTTGCAGAGGATGGAGCCTGGCGTCAGATATCTTGGGTCCCTTCCTATCTCAGGATAGGAAGACATTCCCTATTACCTACCCGAACTTGCATGATCATCCTGCAGATTTTAACCAATATTGTCATGTTGAAGTTTGATAGTTATTGTTTACATTTCTCCCTTCCCCAAGGGGTCTTGGAAAGTGTTTAAGAGATTATTGATTTCCAAGAAACCAAATAAAGAAGGCTGTTCTTTTATAACATATGAAATACACACTTTTCTTTAACTAAATAGGCAGTGTACATTTGACATTGACAAATGGGCAAGAGACAGGAAACTTATTTTAAAAGACTTTGAGGTAGGAAAAAAGTGGATAGGACAGAAACAACCCTCTAGAAGAGTGGGGTTGGAATTAAAGAAAAAGCTGGGATAAGGTGTGTGTTGCAGGGGGAATGGCCATGTATGCTGTAAAATGGTTTAAAGTTTCATCGAACACATGCAGGTGGTGAGCAAATATCTCTGGAGAACCTCCTTTTCAGGGGGGGCCTAATCAGTATCACTCAGTGTTTTGATTGATTTGTCTTTTTAAAACAAGAAAATCAAGTTTTCCTGCACTTCTTTTCGCCACATTTTTTTCTGGCAAAGTGGTCCTGAAATATCCACCCAGGTCTGGGAGTTTCTGATTAACTTAGAATAACCCAGAAAAATCATTCTGAAACTGTGTCAAGAATACACTTAAAAAAAAAAAAGAAATTCCTGATTAATTAAATAGAGATCTCAGCCACCCTGTCCGCGGGTCGTAAGGGAAATCTCCAGTGAAGGAAGGAGATTCCCAAAGACCCAGATGGAAGGAACAAATGCTAGGCACCCAGGAGTTCAATAACTGCTCTCTATTCCACCCAAATCTCCACAAGTTCCCCACACCAACAGAGGAAAGCTCCACGTCCTTCTCCACACCTGATTCTCTTTCTTGTTCCTGAACCTCTGGAAGGTAAGAATGAAATATTCATTTATCCAAAGATGGAAACCCAGTTCGTAGAATAAATTCCATAAAAATACACCAACCAAAGACATTCAAACATTATGGAGATATTTCTGTTGTAGTTTCACAACTGGGAGGTGGATCCCCAGTCTAGAATATGCGAGTCTCCAAGACACTATTATTCAACAGGTCCCCTTTGTTACCCTGCACACTTCAGCTGCCACAATACATTTCCCTAGTTTTCATAGGAGGGTCATGCGGCCAGTTAAAATAGCTCCCGGTGTGGCCGAGTTTCTCTTGTAGCACGGACTTGTCTTAGAATTTGGGCAAAGCGACTCTTGAGACCACAAGAGTGACTGAACTATGAGAAAAAATTATCTTTGGGGATAACTCAGCAGTGACTTTGCACACTAAAAAAGGGGCAAAAATTTTGTGTAAGCAGCGCTGTGTGAGAAAACAGACTGAATTGTTAACCTATGAAATATTTAATAAAATATTTGTATTCTTATGGCATAGAAAAATAGAGTGTTTTGAAGCTGAATTGCCACTAAGCTGAGGAATTCACAGAAATTTGTCATTGTAATACTATGCTAAAGAATCATTTTATCCTGAAAGGTATTGTAATCCATGTTACTATACAAAAGCAATTTTGTAATCGGTTTGTCGAGGCTATTTTAGAGGAAAGAAACTTCTTACCCTAAGATACCAGAATTCTCTCCCTTTTTCACTTTCCTGGCCCTTTCTCGTAAAGTTCGGATTAAGCTGATTTGAAACGATTTTTGTACAATCGATATTTTAATAGAAATTTGTTTTTGGCTGTCTTGCCTGCTCTAAACGTAATACTTTGGTCCTCAAAGGCGGTTCAAGAGAGTAGATGATTAGAACAGGGTTCCAGAAGGAGGGAAGAGATTTCACTTAAAGTCCAACAAGTGAGGCAAGTTTCAATAAAGGAAGGTGCAATTTGAAATCTTTAAAAACTAGTCTTGTCTTAAGAGTGGTGACTTAAAGGTTGCTAGGGAGATCATGCAATGAAAAAGACACCACATGAAAGTGATCTTCCTTTATTGTATTTTGCTTAACCCGACAGTAAAAAGGAGAGCCAAAGAGGGAGACATGCCGAAATCTGGAGCTTGGAGTCGAGGTCTGAAAGTAGGAAAAGCGGTGGTGGTGGGTACTGAGCCAGACGCGCCCCCTTTTAGTGCTGTCAGAGAAGTTTCTGCCAAGCTCTTTAGCGCGCCGCCGGCCGGGCGCCCGCTGCACAGACACCTGCTACCGGGCGGTAATTAACCAGTACCTGGGCGCACCCGGGTGAGACGGCTCCAGCCACGGACAGAGCCGTGGGACCGAGGGCCCAGTGGGTCTGGACATACAGCTCTCGGTCCACAGGTCTCTCGCGACTGAGATCACCAGCCCAGGGAGAATGGGCTCACAGTACAGAGCTCTTAAACCGGTGCCGGTACAGCTCTGGCCAGCTAAGGGGTGCTTGTGAGAAGTTGGCCAAAGAAAAGTTGTGGATAAGACTTCTGCCACAGAAATGACTGAGAGTGGCGCTGCTTTCATTAGAAAGTAGATGCAAATTCGGGGAGCAGGCAAACGGTGTGTCAAATCTGTGGCACTCTAGTTAACACTGGGCACGGAGCAAACAAGACTCTCCACCCACAAACTGTATACTTTTTAAACCCATTGTCGCTTTGGGCTCAGATCCTAAGATTTCGAGCGCCAGTTTCCTATGGTGAGGGGGTGGTCGGAGAGAAGAATCAGGCGAGCGCCGGAACTTCGGGGTTCTGGCGGAGGGGAGAGGGAAGGGGGCGCGCTGGGTGCTGTCCATGGTGCTGGGAAGAACGCGGCTTCATTTCGCTTCATTTCGCTGCACCCAAACCGAGCTCAGGTGTAAAAGGGGGAAGAGAAACCGAGAACTCCTGTGGCTGGGATTTGTTTTTCTTCCCATGAATGTGGAAAATACGCATATGGATATACAATTTAAACAGCACTCTACGAGGGTTCTCCCCTATTTCTCAGCCTGCACGGCTGAGTCAGACAGCAGCGGTAACTGGTCATTATTGGATGGTTTCCTCCTTAAAGTGTTCCAATATTTCAAAGTAATGTAATTATCAATTCTTGACGTACCAAGTAAAGAGGAAGGCGGAAAGAAAAAAGGTGATTTGAGACTTTAAACATATCCAAAGGCACTTAGCTATTTCCAGGTTTGATACCATATAAAAGCACAGCATGACTTAGCCTGTTAGATGATGAGTTTATCGAGAAAGTATTAAAAACATATAGATCTAATTTCATTTAAATAATTCTCTAAACTTCATGCTGGCCAAATATTGCAGTTATTTTTTTTTGTTAGCAAGAATAAAAGGAGCAATTTATCTATTGTTGTGTGTGTGTGTGTGTGCGAATTTGAAATGGCTGATTTCATTTTAAGTTCCAAAATGGTACTCTAACAACTGCATTCTCTTAAAACAGATTTGATTTCTTAAAAGACAGGTGCCCAGAAAGAAAGCAAGATGCAAATAGAAAGTATTTCAAAATTAGGATAATGAACTAAATAGAAACATAGCTTACCTAGGAAGTAAATCACACTTTTGTTAAAAGAGGTGGGGAGGAGAGGGAGAGAGAAAACATATATAGGTTTTTACATATGTGTAAAATACATGTTTGGTTTTTTTTTTACAAAAAGTTTATGTGTGTGTATATATACGTGAAATTATGTGACAAAATTTCAGGTAGAATATTACTATGTTTTGTCAAACCAGAAATGTGAAAAACAGGAAAACAATTTATCTTAATTATGTTAACCATGAAAAATCTTAGCCTTAGCAACTTGAATCCATGTGACAATGAAGAAGGAAAGGGACAAGAATTCAAACAGCTGACACAATGATCAGCAGCAACTGACAGCATCTCATTTGATATTTGATATCAAGCACTAGATCAATATTTGTGAGATCAATGCATTTTTAATGGTTTTCCTTTGAAACTGTATGAAAGCCAAATTGTTGACACTCTGTACTAGGGTTATTTTTAGAGCTGGCTATTCCAGGGGATGATATTAAGTAATTTATTGAGGCAAAGCAAAAAACCAAAACCAAAACCAAACAAAAGAAAACCACCCACACAAAACCCCCCACAAAACCCCCAAACCAAAATCACCACAACAAACCATCAATATTTCGTCAGTTGATAAATCCTGATTATCTAGGTACCCAGAGAAGGTGGGAACATTTACTGGAAAAAAGCCATTTTATGTAATTACAGTTAAAATAAGACAAAGAAGAAAATAAGGCTTTGGAAAATTATTTGGAGGTGCATGAAGATGAACTGAATCATAGATACCTTTTTCAGGCACAATGGGATTAGGTGGTACTTCAGCAAAAAGAAATGAAAATGATAAAAAGAGAAAGCCCTTTCAGCTATAGGGTCAATCACCTCATGTGTGGAATTCTATAGGAAATAACAGACTTTTCAGTGTCCCAAGCAGAAGAGAAAACCGAGAACTCTATCTGAAACTCATAGCAAGGTCCCCACAAAGGTCAAATAGAGAGAAAAAAAGTAATTAGGTATACGTACTGTCTATTATTTTCCTTTTAAGAGTTTATACACTAAAAATAAAATGCAAATTGATCTCAGAGGCACATAGGTCCCCAACTTATAAATCTTTAAATTGTAATCTAGAAGGGTTCTACTCTTTATTTTTCACTCTTTAATGCTTAGTCAGACAGCAACATTAACTTATTTGCTTACTAACTCATTATGTTTGACAAAAAAGCTAAACTTGTATTTATTTATTTGTTTTTACAGATTCAGTTTTGAGGAATTTTCACCCAGAGGAATCCAAGACAGCAAGCAGCAATTACTGGGGAGGTAGATGATGGGTGGTGCAGAGGCAGTATAACTAGGTGAACATTTTGGAAGGACAGTAACAAGGTGAGATGTGATGATTATGGACAGTGTTCCTGATAAGCAGATGTTCAAGTTTTTGCACTAAAAGAGAAAGAAAGTGTCTTCCACTTGTAATTCAACTTTAGTTAAGAACTTGGGAGAGATTGGTTTCTCTTTTGCTTGAAATAATAGGAACATTTTAGAAAATTTCTGATGCTTGACCTAAAGACCTCTCATCCCTCTCCAAGATAGAGAATAAAATACTTCAAAACCATGCAATTCTTAAATTTTTTAGCTCAATGTTTCCTTTTCTCTAATGTTTTTCTTATGACAGTAAATTACCTGACAAAGAAACTGTTAATATATTATTACTAACAGATAGCTTTAAATAAAACGCTTTGTACTATATGCTTTTAAATGAAAATACAGACCTAAGTCCTTTTGCAGTAGAATTAAATCATGCACTTAGTATATTCCTTAAGAGGCTAGGTAAAAGCATATTTTCCACGATTTTTAATAACTCCATAACGAAGTCACTCTCTGCATGTGTCTCTATGTTCTAGTTTATTTCAAGTCTGGCAGATTGCCTATAAACTAAAAACACCAACAGTCTGAATCAATTTTTCTTTAATGAAATAAAGCCAACCTTAAACACTGATACACATTACATACAGATAATTTACAGATGCAAATGAACTTGAGGCATTCAAAAATATTTATTACAAAGCCCTGCAGAATTTGAACATGAAAAATTTATTTAAAAGAAAATAATTTTACAAACAATCCTGGTGACCAACATATATGGAGTACCTACTATGTTACCAGCACTGAAAAGACATACACACACTGTATATGTTGTCTATCCTGGTGGAATGGTCATATGCACCCCATGGATGGATATGTGTATGCATGTGTGTACACATACACACAGACATCTATGCATATATACATATATACATGTTTTCCTATTAGGTCTTTAAAAAAAACCCCTGAGTATTTCATAGAAGGAAATGAACTTCATATTCAATTGTAGTTAATTTGGGCTTCATTTTGGCTAATCATAATTTGGCCAATAATTTTTTTCCTGATAGCATGAAGGACAGTACTTAGAATTTAAAAGTTTAGTGTTCCAAAAATGCTGCTCTTCTTAAGCCACTTTGAAGTAATGCTAGTGAGCCTAAGATCCAGATCTACATGTTAATCTCTAGTTTTGCCTTCAAACAGAATTCAGTTACAAAGAACTTGGAAAGATTTTGAATCTATTCAGGAGAGGAAAACGCTTTAATTTTCTGAGGAGTAAAAACTCCCCAAGAAACTTCATATAGCTTCTTAGATTTTGCTTAGCATATGTGATAAAACATTGATTGTTGCAGTTTGGTGACCCATGAAATTTGGGGGTTAGTTTTCTCTTCAGACCAGAGCATATAATTATGCAAATAAAGAGCTGTCACTGATCTAGTGAAATACTCACAAACACATGCACTCTGAAATTGGACAGAAAAGTGAAAATGGTTGGTGATGTGATGGTGCCATGGTTTGTTTTCCTGCCAAGTTTCTATCCAAGTTCATTATTCAAATTGTAAACTTTAAAAAGAGACATATCATTCTTGGGGTGTTGGTTGTCTTTTCATTTCAGATTCTTTGTATTGGTACTGCAGGCTGGCTACAGAGTACAGTTCAACATTATTTTACCTATGACAGTCTCCCATATTACCCAATGTATTAGCCAAGGAAGAAAAAGTGGAATGATCTGGAAAGAAAGATGCAGGGCCTCTCTAGATTTCTTTTCTAGAAACATGTTTCAAATAGAACTCAACTCCAACAATACAAAGAATATAGTGAAAGGTTTTTCACAAATCTCAAGGCAAAGGACTGGGAAAAGTTGCCTGGAAGGCCTCATGGATTAAGTCAAATTTCCATTTTCAAGCTTTTTTCCATTCAAGGGGAAAAGACTGGTCACTGCATGATATCCACTTAATGGTCAAACTTTCAGTAGGATTCTCTCCTATCTAGCAATTAAAGCCCACTCCGTAATATTTGGTTACTTTAACCTTTAAGGTTCATTTATAATTACCACTCCTCTAAAACCTTTGTGCTAAGAATTAACAAGAGTTCTTCAATGTAACCATGCTCTTTGGCATCAAGGTCTCCCAATTCCAAAGTTACCATTGCGAAGGCTGTTGCATAATTTCAGATGTCATGGAGAGTCCCACTGATGAAATCTGAGAAGGCTCATGTCAGACCACTGACTGCTAAAGACATCACTACATGAAAGATCAGTGGTGTGAAACTTTAAAAACATCGATCCAAATGAATCAATTAAATCAACATTCATCTCTCCTAAGTGTGAGGTTTAAAACTATCATTGTTGCCTTTTTTTTTTTAATCCTACATAGATTTCGAGATAAACGCTGGAATGCTTTGATGGCTGCTTCTATCTCGAGTCTCTGTTAATCGACTTTGTGCTATTTCCCTCTTTTCAACATCTTCCACTTGGTGTACATTCTTTACTCTTAGTACAGTGCATGACAGTTGCAATGCTTTAAATCTGAAACCGCCTAACAAAGCTGACGCTTTAGGTAGGGTAGCTTTAAGCTCTGTGAAGTGTTGATTAAAAACCCTTTCCCAGACTCAAACTGATCTTTTTGGAGATTAATAGAATATTAGATAAAAGGAAGACGAACAATTCAAGAGACTCCCACTCAGTCACACTATACAAGGAAGGAAGGAAGGAAGGAAAGTATTCAATTTTTGAAAGGGAGTACCTCCTGGAGTCTTTTATTTTATATTATTATACCTCCTAATAAGTAATCATAAAATAACCACTACTATTATCCTTTTTTTTTGCCACCCATATTTCAAAAATGAGAATATATCACATTTATTTAAAGACATTTTTCTCTACAAAGGCATAGGGAAAAATTTTGAGAAAACTTTAACCTTTCTGTAATAGTAATCTTTCTTAAATGAACCAGGATTACAGACACCAAAAGGAACCTGTCAGTCTACAGTTACAAACTATGATTACAACCGGAGACACACATGTGTCTGGATTGCAACCCCGGATAATCCAGAGAAAAATGAAAAAATCTAATTTATTAGCACTGATAATACAGTTAACATATTTTGTCACCCACACTCTCTCAAAAAAGTTACAGGTTTTAAAGAAGGAAAAGCTGTGAAATAAGTATAAACAAGGTATTTTCAGATTAGATGTACTACATCAAGGACCTATATAGGGATTTGGGAGCAATTTAACCTCAACAGAGTCTTTTTGGAAAACACATTTGTTTACCGTATACAGTAAAGTATATTTCATAAAATGATAGTTTAACAACGGGTTCAAATTTCCTTGTAGCCAAGGAGATATTTTAGGTCTTAAAAACAAATATCTTTAAAAAAAAGCTTTGTGAAAGTTCCAAGCTAAACAGGGACTTAACTGAAGTTAAGATATTACCTTACAGCAACAGTAATAGTAATAATAAGTAACTATAAGGTTTAAAATATTGATAAATGCTGTCCCATCATTCTTATTAAGTTTCTGCTTTTATTGACCTCTGTGAGTGATTAAATGAGCTTCTGAACAAGAATAATAAGTCACTGGATATTGGGAAAATTGTTTTTATTTTAAAATATTAAACAGAAATATATAATATATAGGAAACTCCTGTGCTTTAGTTTCCTTTTCTTTTGGTATAAACAATAATGCAATCCAAGTTGAAGCACAAGGCAGAAACTTGAGAAAAGAACAATTATTACAAGAATATTTCTCCCCCCACCTTCAAATATCCATGAAAACTTTTAACGGCTGTATACTTAAGTACCTTTAGAAAGCTCCAAAGCCAGTATCTGGCTTTTAAGTTTTAACAGTTCTATTCTGAACCTTAGATTGATCAACAACTCCTTGTTTCCCATTTCACTTCCTCTAAGAACTCACTATATAATTTAAAAAAAAAAAAAAAAAGCCCACTTCCCAACTTTAAACCTCTACTCTCCTGAAAACTTGTCTTAAAGAAACCAAAGTGGGAGAGCAGAGCAGAAACATTGTTAATCCTTGTCTCGTCCAAGCAGGCGGGCTACTACCAAACTGACTGTTGTTATTCCAGGAAAACTGAGGTGAAAATAATATTATATTTATACCAACAAGCCCATAATCAACAGGTTAAAAAATTGTACATTACAAGGAATCTTATCAGTAATCAGTTGGAGGTCTGGGACGGGTCGCCTAGTTCCCTCTGGGTTGCAACAGCGCAGATCCACAAGTAGAAATTACATTTACACAACTTAAGTTTGCAGATAGCTCTCTATAGATAGTTAAACAAGGCCTAACAACCCAGTAGTTTTAAAGTATTAAAGGCAAATAAGCAGTGATTTACTCTAGTTACAAGTGAAGGTTTTTTAAAAAAGAGGGGTGAGAAAACTGAAGAGAAGAAATAGGAGTGATTTGGTTTATAACCTGAGCGTATTTGCTCTAATTCAGCTGCAGAAGCTTCACAAATTGAGTACTGTACAAGTGCTGATTAAAAAAAATGCAATAAAATTAGTTTCTTGTGAACATTTTCATATACTGAAAACAGCACACAATTTATAACACTTGGAAAAATATATTCAATCCACATCAATTCTCAAATCCTCTCCGTGGAAGGTGCCATTATTTTACACAGTTCACTATTACTTCTAAAACAGAAAAGATTGCAGAGCAACATGCTTGACATTGCTGGGGTTACACGTTTTAAGCCACCCAAGGAATTGGATAAAATGACATTTTGATTTTTCCTCCTATGTTGTTTCTGCTAAAATAACATCGAAAGATATGCATATAAGATTACTGAAAGAAAGATCACCTTAATTTACCATCATTAAAATTATGAGAACTAATTAATGCACTTGTGTACCAAACACAGATACTATCAGTTTTAAAACTTGCTGAAATCGGTTCCTAGTATAAAAACATTTTATCCATGAGGTGGTTATTTTAAGTTATTTTTCTGAGGAGTCAAACAGTTCTAAGTTATTTTGGGTACATTTTATCGTGTCCTCAAATAAGGCAGGCATATTGTTGCGTATGCTTTAAAAAAGGATGAAAAAAATGCTAAATTCAGATCCTCACTTACTAGAAACAGAATCTTCACTAGGTAATTAAATTCTACAAGTAATTAAAAAATTCATAATGTTAAGATTTAACATGTGAATTTAAAAGTCAGCAAAATCTTAACTTATTTTACCTCATATTTCACAGAGTTGGCCAGATCCTAGCTGGATTAAAATACTTAATTGTTGAAACTGTAAGGCAAAACCTTACAGAGGAGGTGGACTACTACAAATTATACCTTTGGATTGAGAGGAGAAAAGTCTTTCACACCAGGTCTTTCCCTTTCTGTTGAAGTAGAAAACTAAAAGAATCATTTTAGCCCCACTAAGCCTTTCAGAAGGAAAAGGTTCAAGCGCACAGATTCCTTTTCCTTACGACGATAAAAAATACTCTCCCTAAAAAGGTCTAACTCTATGAAAGCTCAGAATAGACCACTCTACTTAGGATTAACAACAAACTTCCTCCACATTAAGATTTAAACAAAACTTAAGTATGCTATCTAAATTACAGTGCTACCCAACACACATTATATATTTAAAAAAGTAAATTCTAATGATAAAGTTGGAAATTCCCTTGAAAATGAAACCTTTCCCACATGTACTTAAAAGATTTGCTCATCATTATGTTTTGGCTTAAACAATCTCCTCTGAAATTAGAGACCTGTGTAAAATCTCGTATTCAATTGGCAAGGTTTTCAGCGTGGACTGGGTACTTTATAGATTTTTTTAATGCAGTTTTTCTTCTGGTCTCGAAATGAAAATAGATCGTTAGGGAGAGAACAATTTGCCCTCCCCAAACTACACAGTACATGACGGAATTCACGTTATGAATTTAAATTTGGCTTGGGAGGGGCGGACTTCCTTAAAAGAAAAAAAAAAAGACATAGACGCCCTTAGGGAAAAACCTGCTTAAAATGGGAGTTCTAAGTCTAGAATAAAAGTTTCCTTCGGTTCGGTTCGGGGGGAAAAAGAAATGGACATGATTCAGGGGGAAGGGGGGCCGGGGGAGAGGAGCGGAGCGGCGGCTACGTGGCTGCCGGCGGTAGGACCGCGCAGACGCCCCTCGCCCCGCAGCACCGGCGCGGGCTCCATCAGGGCAATTAGAGGCGCGCCGGCCGCGCCGGGCAGGGCGCTGTCGGCCTTAATCTGCGCGCTGACGGGCAGCGCGAAGCCCGAGCACAGCCCGCAGGAAGCACGACCAGTGAACCCATATTGCTTTGACAGTTGCACTCATCTAGAAATAATGCAAAACGCTATTTAGATGTATATATCACGACCCTGTGCTCTAGGAAGAAAACAATCTAATGAGGGGCTGGGAGTCTGCTCGCCGACAACAGGCGGTGGGGAGACGTGTGGATGCATATGCTCGAGTGTGCTTCCTCGGCTTCCCCTCCCCCGTCTCGCTCGCTCTCCTCTTACAGCTCTTCGTGCTTTATTCGGTGGGAGCGCCGCGTCAGAGTCGGCTTCAGGGAACTGGTCTTTGCCTCAGAGGCTTCGGTAAAGAACTTGAAAATCGACGGGAAGCTCTTCCAGGAAGTTAGCTCGTGACGGTCGGTGCCTGCAAAATGCACAGATTCAGTTACGAGGTGGCCTCGCGTGCTGCCGGCGCAGGTGGGACGGGACTGCCGGGCTCTGCCGAGGCCCAGGCCGCCGGTCCTCTGTCCTCGAGCCCGCGCCCTCTGCGCCGCGCCCCGCCCCGCCCTCGGAGTCCAGCCCCCACCCCCGAGGGCGCGCGACCCCTAGGGACCACACCTGTACCTGAGGGTTCACGTGGCCCCCAGGGCTCGGAGGGAGGCTGCGGCCCACCGACTCCGCGTCTCTGCCGGCGGCGCTCGGGGTGGCGATCCCGGAACTCCGCCGCCTCCGGCCTGAGCCCCTAGCACGTCCCCGACGCGCGGCCGCGGCCGGCACTTCCCCGCGGTCGCCCGAGGCGCGGCCGGCGGCCCCCGGGGCCTCAGCCCCTCCGGGCCAATCGAGGCGCTGGGCGGGAAGGGCCACTCCCTCTCCCGCCTCGAAACCACCCACTTCCCCAGGCTGGGCGCGCGCGGGGATTGGTTTCCCCTGCGCTCGGAATCCGGCTTTTGCACCCTCCGCAGAGCACCCACGTTTCTTTGCTTCCCAAGAGAAAGAAACAAGTTGGATTTTAGTGTCCTAGCAGCCTACATTTTTTTTTTTTTTGAAAACAGGTTTTAGGGGACAGTCTTAGAAAAGCTAAAAAAAAAAAAAATGTTTCAAAGCGGTGACTACTGAAAGAGCATCTAGGCCTCCTATTTAGTCAGCAGGAATTCAACTCACAAAATGCAGGTTAAGTTGTCAATTTCCGGAGTTATTTTATTTTACTACAGTTTCTTTCTGTGGCTTCAATTTAACACTAATGTACAGATTTTTCAAATAAAGTCTTTCTTCAGTTTTAAGACAGGCAAAAAATAACACTGATGTAGACATAAGAACAGATGAGGACATTAGTCTGTTTTTGACTCCCTGTGATAGCTTATATCATTTAACTAATAGTTTTATAACGGAACACTTTTTAAATTAAAAAATAAAAATAATAATAACAAAGACTCTCCCGTAGGAATAATGAGTGAACAGATTTTAAACGGTTTAAATCTCTTCCGAGATCACTCAATTATGCAGAGAGACACTGTCTGGAAGTCTCTGGATTCGGGGCCTCTGTCTGATACTTTAACATTGTTAATGATAATTCTTTAGTCTGTAATAGTAGGTCATTGCTATGGTTACTCTACAATGGTGCAACACTTTGCTTTCCCCTTCAGCTATTCGCTGAGACCTGGTAACCACATTTGTTGCCTAGCAACAGTTTTGTGACAGTATCACAATCTGGGAGTTACAACAATAAGGATGCTATGGCTGCCTCGACCAGAGAGCAGAAAGCTATAGTCTGTGCATGTGACTTAGCTGTGGGAGCTGGCCTTACTAGAGAACCCCTCTTTTAACAGGTGCCCTCAGAAGGATGCACTCTATCCTGCTCTCCTCTGCAGATTGGCCTAATGAACTTGCATTTGGAACAAGATCCAGTACTGAAGTCATATCCTTGAGTTACATCCCCCAACACTACTGTGTTCAGACTAAAAAATGAGGTCCTTTTTCTATTTGCTTACTCATTTTGGGCAAAATTCAATGTTAGTCAGTGGAAGAAAGAGATGAGTGCAGGCTTATCCTGGCAAATCCTAAAGTGCCTGACTGGATTTTGACAAGTCAATAGAATTCTCGGGAAGAAATTATACAAATGCCTGCCTTTATCAATAGATGTGTAAAAATTCAAGTTCTTTAAACTATAATGTAATATCCAGATATTTATTGTTAGTATATAATTTTCACTGATGTATTCAGATAACAGTCTTAAAGACTTCCTTTGAATTTGGAGGCATCTGTATTCTCCAAACACAAAAGAAGTTTGTGAGCAGTTCTAGATAAGCTCAGACATACCTACTTTAAATAATATTTTGTGGGTATATTTAGAAGGGAGCCCAGTTTCTGGACAGGTTTATGAAATGCCCGTCCCTGTTTTCTATAGTGCTTGTAACTCCAGTTTCATTTCAATAATAATTACTAATAGCACTTATAATGAAAAAATATTTTAAAGTCAATGGTATTGACTCTTCTCAGATGCATACTACATGGAAACACCCATCCCCAAACACAATAGGAAAAAAAAAAGGTGTTAATCCTCTCTTTTCCTTCTCATTTCCCAGGCTTCCAGGCTCATTTGGCATTTCCTCCATAGCGATCACACTTACACTTCCTAGTATTACCAAGGCTATGATCAATTTCTAAGCTTTCTCAGGGAGCTCTTCTCATAATTCCTCCCACCCCTTGAAAACCAATTCAATGTATGAATCTAGAGGGACCTAAGGAGTCAATGGTCTGAAGCAATTTTAACTCCTTTATTTTTTTCTTTCCTGGTGACAATCTTTCTGAAGGATGGACAAATTTCCCAGGTGATAAAATCACTACAAAGGCTTTTTAGTTTTAGCTTATGATGACTCTCTGCTTGATTAGTCCTGGGCTGAAAAGACCAAAGTCCCTAAGATAACTGAGGACCTGCACTGGCTCTCAGTATTTACCCCTGCGATTTAAGAGTATAAATAATGAGAATGTGTGCTCTGTCAGAGGAAGGGAAATTGCTAGGAGTAAATTAATAAGCAAGGTGGGTTAGAAACTGAATTATAGAGAATGGAATGGGAGAGGGAGAATCCTCCCTAAACTAAGGAGTGGTAACATAAATATCTTATACAAAAATGGCTTTCTTTTCTAAATTACTGAAAGTAGATTTTTAATAATTTTAAAACAGCATTTGGAAGGTAGTTGCATGTCCATCTGGGGCTGCATGTACACATTTCAAGAACATGTTTGGAGACCATTTTTGAAAACTTGGGGCCAAAGTTCAGTGAAAATATTCACGAATTAATATGACTATCCACCCATAGCAATGATAAGAGAATGGAAACTTCTGACAGCAGCTTTCGAATACTTAAAAGATATACAACTTTAGGGGAATTTCTTCCATCAGGATGGAAACACTAGGCCATTACATTATCTATCCATAAAAGGATATAAAAGGGGAAAGTTTAGGCTAACTAAAAAAGCAGCCATTTATTAATAACCTGCAATGATGTGTAGGTAACATGGAAACTAGTCCATTTAGCACTAACTATGTTATTTGAAGGAGATAAACATGGTAGTCAGGACCTGGTCTTTCCCCTGCCACAACTTTACCCTTATCAAAAGCTCCTCTTCTTAGGGACTGTGATCTTTTTTCTACTTTTCAAACCCCCATTTCCCTAATCTATGTTGTTTCCACAATGTAGGAAATAAAGGGTTTTCCCAGGTTAATTATCTGCCATGTTCTCAGGGAATGATTTTTGTATCCTCTTGGATTGGCAGGCTTGTTCTTACTGGATAATTCACCTTTGGGGCAAAATAAATGTGCACGATCTCAGTTCTTTATTACAAAAAATTGCCTTTGCTCAGTCGTAATCAGTGGTTCTTAATGGGCATGGTAGTGGCCTCTGGGGCATTTTGGAAATTTGTAGGAAAGTTTTTGGAGGTCAGGACAATTGGGAGGAGCTATTGGCATTTAGTGGGAGAAGGCCAGGGAGGTGGACATCCTTCAATTTGCAGGGCATTATAGCATATGAAGAACTGTTCTGCATTGCACATGGTTTTCAAATGTTTCACCAGCTATTCATGTAGTTGAAAAACCTGTTCATGATTATATGGGCTTAGAATATAGATCTGTTTAACAAATAATCTCACAGTACTTTTGGCATGATTTTAATACACACAGAATTTTCCAGGAATCCAGCTACCATGTAAATTGAAGGAATTTTGTACTTTATGTTGTTCAGAATATTACCAAGAATGGACTACCATATGAGAAAATCTCATCACTGATGGCCTCGTTGCCCACAGTACTTGAGCCACCAATAAGCACACCTGCACCAGCCTGCATTTGTAGATGTGGAATTCCTGGTGATTCTATACACAGGACCCATGCAGATTTTCCTGAGCACTTTAAATATTGATATATATATTATTCTTATTATGAGTTATTTTTCTTTTATTTCCTTCATATGTTAACTAGAAGAATATAATAATTTAGCAATCTTGTAAGTAGGTGAATTATGTTATCTCTAGAATTTATTTCAGGATAGTAAAAGCACTGCGTAATATTTATTTATTTTTTATTTTTTAAAAAATATTTATTTATTTACTTGGCTGTGCCGAGTCTTAGTTGCGGCATGTGGGATCTAGTTCCCTGACCAAGGATCGAACCAGGACCCCCTGCATTGGGAGCACGGAGTCATAGCCACTGGACCACCAGGGAAGTCCAATATTTATTAAAATAGTATGTTTTTAGATGATAAGAGTTAGCTTAAATAAAAATGAAGAGTTAATTCTTTTTTATTACATTAGAGATTAATTTATCTATAATCTGAACCCTACTTATAGCTAGCTCTTTTATCCTTATACAGAGTAGAAATGCCTTTTACTTCTCTTAATGTTTCTTCCACAAATTTCTGGAAGAATAACGGACCCAACTTCCCTTCTGACTACAGTCATATTAAACAGATCACATCAACAATAAATGTCACTACTATAAAAACTACTTAATTTGTAAGGAAATTCTGTTTCATAGATCAAAAATAATTGTGGTTGGAGAAGATCTTGGCATTTTTGTCAACGATGTTATTCACTGTGAAATAACCAAAAGGTAGTGGACAGGGGATCTTCCAATTAAAATACTACACTGAATATTTATTCTTTATCTATCAATTGTTTTTAAAAATGAACTACAGCAAATTTCAAAGAGGTAGAGATAGCACAAATGGTCAAAAAGATTAGAAACTTTAAGTATAAAGGATGAAACTATAAATCATATGAGGAAGATCAAATTGCTAAAATGTGTCATATGTTTTCCCAAAAGACTATATATTTAAGAAAAAGTGTCTTGTAATGGAACTGAGAAAGAAGGAGGCTACATTTATGTAACAGCATTTAGAAATTAAACAAAAAATGGTTGGAAATAGCACTGACAGTGGAATGCTCAAAGAATAGGATAAGAGAGAAGAAAACATTGCTATATCTTCTGCCTTGTCTATTCCCCTTACTTCTTCCTGTGATGACTTTAATCCAAGTGTTTCTTCCAAGTCTGCCTTGTCCACACTCCTCTTCACTTGATCTTAGTGCTTGGATTTTTTTTTTTTTTTTTTTTGGCAAAAACTATGCCAAAATATGCTACTGAGTTAGCAGCCAAAACCCTGATGTTTACTTTGGTAGATGTAGACTACTCTGAAGCTGTACCTCATTTTCTGCAGTAGATGTCTTAAAAAGTTATACGTAAATATAATTTCTGTAAATAGAATATTTTTAAAGGAAGAAGTGGGTTATCTACTTCTTCAAAGAATCTTTTAATAAAGTGAAGAATTCTCTGGGAAAGCAAATAATCATTCTCCAAATGATATTACACATACACAATCAGATTTTCCAGAGGTGAGGTTTACTACTATAATATGATGGACAGTCTGAGTAAGGGCTCACTGAAAAGATAATTTAGAAGCATTTCTTGGTCAGCCATTCACTATTCTAATTATTGCTGGTCACCTTATTTTACATGGTCCTAGACCAGAAGGTCATGGAATAATTTCAACAATCTATGCATAATTTACATTTTAGGGTCTCGTTTAGAATAGGGAATATAACTGTTCACAAAGTCACCTCTGAATATGAAATATCATTTAAAAATCTTTATTTCAGGGGAAAAAACTAGTATGGGCCCCTACCCTCTCACTGACACCCGCCTCCCCTGCAAAAGAATTTGGTTTTAAAGAAAAAGGTAATGAGTAAATTTTATACGTTTCCTATGATAAAGGGGGAAAGAAAAAAACCTAGAAAGATATGAAACATATTAACAGGATAACATATCTATGATACTTTCAAACTGACAAGGTTTGATTTTAAAAATTGATCTTTAACAAGAAAAAGAAATATGGGCAATTAGGAAGTAATGAAGACCCTGTCAATATAGCTATGTTGAGAATAACAGGTAAGGGAATTCTTGAGAAAATCTAATATATAAAAATCAGGAGGTCTGTAATATGCATTATTGAGTCCCAGTGGGATTAACTAATGAACTTATGAGCTCACCAGCAGTTATTTTTAGAAAGATATGAAGAATTAGAGAAATACTAGAGCACAGAAAAATAATGTGCCTTCTAAAAAGAAAGAAAATATATATTACTACTAAAATTCATTTAAAAATGAATTGTAGCGCTTCTAAGAAGAACACCGTTAAAAAGAATAAATTTACCAATATTTGAACAGAGAAGGGCTCCTAATGGAGACTCTCCAAGTTAGAAGGCACAAGTGTGAGTTGAGACTCTGTCACACAGCAGGGGTGAGGATGGGGGTTTCGGGGGCGGGGAGGAAGTAAACGAAGTGGGGTGTTCGCTGAGACTGAGGGAGACGCCAGGAGCAGCTCAGTAAACGTGCTGCCTGGCCTGCTTAAACCACCTGTGTAAGATGCAAGCAAGTCTCTTTCCATTGCTAACACTGATGCAAATCTGTTAAAGCCGAGATTGTGTTGAGACCTTAAAGGCAAGTCGTCAAGCTTGACCAGAGATAGGAGGCTGAAACAAAGACATAAACGCAGTGGTAGAAACTTCTGCGTCACGGGTAGCTTCTGGGAAAGCCTGTCCTTTCCTCCAGCTTCTTTTCTATATCTCTCATCTATGAAAGGGGAGTGTAGCGGTTTTGGGCACTGGGCAGCTTAAGACTCAAGGAGACAACTTTGGGAAGTAAACTTACTCTTAGGGAGAGTAGAGAGCCTGCAGTAGCTGTGGGTCTCTGACATTGAACCCGGCAGACCTCTCTAATAAACCTCTCCTAACCAATAAAAAATGGACACATTGTAATTGCTTGAATTGCCTTTCAAACCCAGAGAGCTGGCGCAGAAGTGTTTTCTTTGGTTTTAATTCTTGTCTCACATACTTCTCTTAGTGTTGTCACAAAGCCTGGCCTCCAGGGATAGTTTCCCTTTAAAATTCGAGCCCAGGTGTGGGCAAAAGTTGTCTTTTTCATTTCCCTTCGTCATTTTCAAAAGTAACTTTGCCAAAGGATGGTAAGAGCACAGGGCTCTACACAAGGAATGCAAAGAATCATAAAATAGTTATTTCCATAAGTAAAGGTTTCTGATCCTATTATTCCCAACACAATCAGTGAAGAGCTTTACTGGGCCCCATTCTAAAATAACACTGTCCGAGAGGGCTGGTGCAGCTTTCTAGATAGTTTGTCACGCTTCCCTTTTCTTCCAGATTCTCTGTGTTCCTAGCTAGGTACCTATGGCTTATGGCTGCCAGTTTGACTTCATGAGTGTGTGTGTGTGTGTGTGTGTGTGTGTGTGTGTTTGTGTGTGTGTGTGTAAGAGAGAGGTGGGGAGGAAGGGAGAGAGAGAATGAGAAAGACGGAGAGAGGGAGGGGTGAGATAGAATGGAATGCAAAATACTTTCCTTATTTCAAAACAAAACAAAATCATTTGCTAGTTCAAATATCTGAATCATCTGTGGTCCTCCTCGCTCAATTGTGGATTCTATTC
Organism: Balaenoptera musculus; assembly: GCF_009873245.2. Classification (NCBI taxonomy): domain Eukaryota; kingdom Metazoa; phylum Chordata; class Mammalia; order Artiodactyla; family Balaenopteridae; genus Balaenoptera; species Balaenoptera musculus. Next base: position 74,266,253 of record NC_045787.1, read on the forward strand.
TAAAGGAAATATTTTGTGGGCAGTTTTTCCAGAGGTCCTGTGAGTGATTAATTTATACATTCATACATGGATTTACTGTATGCCAGGCACTATTTCTTTGGGCTGGGGATGTGGTGGTGAGCAAGATATATAAAAACTCTGCTCCTTGTAGCACATGTGCTAGTGGGGATGACAGGCAATAAACAGGTAAACCGATGAACATGATTTCAGAGAGTCCGAAGCACTGTGAAAAAAACACAGTAGAGGGATGTGAAGAGAATGAAGAGGAGAAGAGATGGTCGTCAATTTAGACTGGGTGGACACTTCTGACCTGAGACCAGAATGGAAAGAGGGAGCCAGGTGAAGGTCTGGAGAGAGTGCTGCAGGCAGAGTTCTGAAAGAACAAGGAGAGGGAGGGGGTCTGAGGAGGAAAGAGCTGGTCATAGTCAAGGAACTGGAAAGCACCTGGAGTATGGAGGGTGAGGGGGAACGTGGTAGAAGATGATTCAGAGAGGTGGGCAGCCTCCAAGCCACGTGAGGTCTCTCAGGGCACAGTGAAAGGTTTTAATTTTATTCCAAGTACAATGGAAGAGCTGTCTGCAGAGTTTCAGCAGAGAAGAAATATAATCTGACTTGCATTTAAAGAGTACACTGGTTGGTAAATGGTGAATGGATTATAGGGAGTTGGAATGATGGATTTAACCCTCCCTGATTGCATTTATCAACTCCTCCCACCTCTAGATCATTCTCTGGGGCTCATTCTTCTCCTGCACACTTCAGAGTATAAAACCCACCTCCTGCTGGTTCACATGAAGTGAGTAATAGTAGTAGGCAGTAGTAATACGCAGTAAGAAAGACAGCCTAATAAAATAATATTTCAAAGTAGTAAATTAAAAAATGGACTTGAACTAGAAGCAGCATTTTCCTGATAATTCTGCTCTCGTTATATATGCTGACGCCGCTGGGTTCTCAGCCCTTAGGACTGGTGTGCGTGATGGGAAGGTACTAGGATGGGGACGGCGCTGTCACAGCGTTCCATTTCTGCAAGCCGACCAGAGGCAACTTGAGGACTTATCTCTAGGCAGGCCTTTCCACTTTCTTCATTTCTATAAATCGACACACTATTCTCTTAGCTACTCCAGCTCAAAGCCTCTCAGTCATCTTTGATTTTTGTTTTCGCTTGTTTGCCGACTCCTGATCCATCAGTTACCAAATCCCGACAATCGCACCTCAGCAAAGTTTTTCCAGTCTCTTTTTTGCTTTCCATTCCCCTGTCACCACTCTAGATTTAATGACCTATCATTTAGAATCCAGAAACTTCCTCCTAACTTGTTTCATTGCCTTCAGCCTCTTCTCTTCTATCTCGTACCCTGCTACCAGACAAAAATCCTAAGTATCATTTGTGTCATAGACCTCTTTCTCTGCTCAAACATATCCAATGGTCTCCATAATCTTTCAAATTAAGTAGAAATTCCTCCATGTGGTTTAAAGCCCTCCATTCCCTGGATCTAGCCTTCTTTTCTGGGTTTAATCCCTCAACTGTTCTTCTATAAGTATCCCCTATTCTCCCAGGCCCAGGTCAACTGACAATTTTTAAACCTTTCCAAAATCTCAGGGTCTGGGCATCTGTGACTCTGGTGATTCTGAAGTCCAGTCAGAGAAGAGATTGATTACCACTGTAAAGTTTTTGAAGGCAGAGGTCAAACTTTACTCATCTTCAACACAGATGGATAAACGTACCCTATGTTGAAGTGCATGCTAGCTTTTAGAGTTAAGAAATAAATTCCTCTAAAATGGGAATATAATAACAGTTGGATTCTCTATAACTGAAACTGAAGGAAGTAGAGTGTTTTTCTTGCTCTCTCCAACAAACTGATGAGGTAGATGCAGGTGATCCACAGTCCATTAGCAACTAGGTGATAAGCACTGACAAATACTCAAAGTATCTTCCAGATATGTTTAGCTAAAATGCTGTGCTTATCTAGTAAATACAATTTACTAGCATCAAGACATTTAGGAGAGTGTCAGAACTGAGAACTCTTAGACAGTCAAACTTCAACTGTTCAAGAGCTTGTATTCCCAAAATGTAGTTCAAATACTTGGTTCAAATTTAGATGCAGATAGAAACATATCAAATATAAGATAGCAAAGACGTGGAAAGGACCTGAGATAAAATTTCATCTAACAGTTTCATTTCACGAGTGAGAAATCTAAAGTCCAGAGCGGCTGTGATAGGCCACAGCTACACAGACATTTTGCTGAAATATAATCAATATTTATAAATTGGTTAAGCATTATAATACTAAAAATTTTCAGAAGATATATGTCTAATTGCTTTAAGATTCAGTTCAGGGACTTCCCTGGCGGTGCAGTGGTTAAGAATCCACCTGCCAATGCAAGGGACACGGGTTCGAGCCCTGGTCCAGGAAGATCCCACATGCCGCGGAGCAACTAAGGCTGTGCGCCTAGAGCCCGTGCTCCGCAACAAGAGAAGCCACTGCAATGAGAAGCGCGCACAGCACAACGAAGAGTAGCCCCTGCTCGCTGCAACTAGAGAAAGCCCGTGCGCAGCAACAAAGACCCAACGCAGCCAAAAAACAACAACAACAAAAAAGATTCAGTTCAGTATTTACTTCCTCTAATAAGCTTTCTTTGATTAACTTTACCCCATATCAACTACTTCCTTTTTTCATGTTTCAGTATTTTGTATATAGTGTATACTATATTATCATATACTTGCTTTGCTTAATTAGTCATTTCATGTATGAAAGATACCTTGTCTTATCTCCAAATCTTTTGGGGGTAATGCCTCAAAACTTTTTATTCCAGAAATCATAGCTGAGGCTTAATAGATGTTTGTTGTATAAAAAGCTGTCCAGAACAGAATTCACCAGAAAACTGATGCTTATTGAATGCTATTAAGATATAATAAAACATAGATTCATAGACGTTTTCTATGGTTTTTGCACTATTTTGATGATGGTTCCCATTTTGAAATAAAGGAAATGGAAGCATACAGAAGATCACAGCAGTAAGGACTTGTGAATTTACAAAGCCAAGTGCTACTGGTGTTCTGAATACACAGGTGAATCATAGGAACCTCTGTATCCACAGCATCATTTTATATTGCTTTGTCAGCCTTTCAAAAGCACAGAGCTTTGCTGTGCAGCCAATAGAAGGAGGAAGTGGAGGAAGGTCGAGGTGGTAAAGCAGCCATTAGAGATTGCCCCAGTCACCTAACGATTTGGAATCGTACTAAAGCCTCGATTGGCCAATTTAGGGAGAACTGATATATTTCCAATGCTCAATCTTGTCATCAGTGCATGTGATATATCTTACCATTTATTTAGATCATCTTTAATGTCTCAATGAAGTTTTACCACTTTCTCCATAGAGGATTTGCACTTCATTTTTTGGATTCATTCATTTATAATTACACTTTTTATTTTGAGATAATTTTAAATTCATATGCAGTTGTAAGAAATAACACAAATGGATCCTGGGTCCCTTTTATGATTCTCCTCAACAGGAACACCTTGTAAAACCACAGTACGATATGACAACCAGGATATTAACGTGCTACAGATAAGATACAGAACATTTCCATCACCACAAAGATCACTCATGTTTCCCTTCCAGCCCCTCCTTAACTCCTGGCAACCACTAATCTGTTCTTCATTTCTATAATTTGGTCATTTGAAGAATGTTACATAAATGGAATCATACAGTATATAATCTCATGGGATTGGCTTTTTTCATTCAGCTTAATTCTCTGGAGATATATCCAGGTTTTTGTGTGAATCAATATTTTGTGCCTTTTTATTGCTGAGTAGTGTTCCATGATATGGATATACCACAGTTTAATCATTCCCTTCTCAAAGGATATCTGGGTTGTTTTCAGTTTTTTGGCTATTATAAATAAAGATGCTCTAAACATTCATGTACAAATTTTTGTGTGAAATAATCTTCATTTTTCTGGGATAAATGCCCAAGAGTACAATTGCTGGGCCATATATTACTTGCATGTTTTGTAATATGCAAGAAACTGCCGCACTGTTTTCCAGAGTCATCGTACAATTTTACAATCCTTCTAGCAATGTGTGAGTGATCTAGTTTCTTTGTATCTTTGCCAGTAATGTATTGAAATCAGATAGACTGATTCTTCCCACTTTATTCTTCTTTTTCAAGATTGTTTTGAGTATCCTAGTTCCTTTGCCTTTTTATATAAATTTTAGAATAAACTTGTCTATATCTACTGTATAGTAATGACCTGTCCCCAAAAGGTTTCAGCTGGACCTCTGGAGTATCTGGAGATTAAAGTCAGCCATGCAGGCGGTTAACCATGTGAATGTTAACTGAGTCCTTGGACACCAAGGTTCAAGTGAGTTTCCCCTGTTTGGACTATTCTATGTGTATTCTCACATGTTGCTGGGAGAAGACAGCACTATCCAAGACTTGACTGGAAGAGAACAACTGGAAATTCATCCTTGGAATGTTCCTGGACTCTGCCCTATATGCTTTTCCTTGGCTGATTTTAATCTACACCCTTTTGCTGTTATTAGATTTATAACAGCTTTCAGTGAGCTCTGTGAGTCCTTCTGGCAAATGATGAAACCTGAAGATGGCCTTAGGATACCTACTTGTGTTTGGTATCATAGTGAGGGTGGTCTTGGAAACTTCAGAGGGTTATATCTACAAAAAAATCTTGCTGGAATTTTGACAGGAATTATGTTAAACTTCTGTATCAATTTGGGGAGAAATGACATCTTTACTATGTTGAGTGATTGAATCTATGAACATGATATATCCCTTAACTTAATATTTTTTAATATGACATGTTTGTTGATGCTACTTGTGGATCTTTAACTGCTTGTTAGTGGTATATAGAAATGCAATTTTTTTTGTATAATGATTTTGTATCTAGCAACCTTGGTAAATTACCCTGGTCATACTAAAAATTTATCTGTAGATTTTGAATTTTCTACATAAACAATCATATGTGAATAAGTTCAGGTTTTTTCTTTTCTAACTCTTACAGCTCTTATTTCTTCCGGTCATAAATTTAAGGAAACTGTAAACTATAACCAAAATAGCCTCCAAATGTATTCATAACATTAACTAATGAGATGAATAAAATATCACATAAAGCAAATTATTGTGAACAACATAAATCTGGCATAAAATTACTACATTTTCTATTTTGATTGATTTCTTGATGCACTTAAAAAAAAAAAAAAGAAAAAGTTTTGTCAGGTAATGTCATCTAGTGGCTGACTATGGTCACTTTATGACAGATGCTGAAAGCTGCTGGAGGATCACTTATGCTCCTAACACTGTGATGTCTTTTCATTCTAGTTAAGGTAATGTAGAAATAGATGATTTTTGTTACATTCAGGCTACAAGTCTAGAGTTGCCCTCACCTGTCTGATACTACTTTAATTTCATTCCCAGTTCTCTCCCCCAAGGCGTTTCCTCTATGAATGTCCTTTTCTTTAAAAAAAAAAAAAAATCCCATAATGCAACTGCCTTCTACATGGGAAGAATCCTTAAAGGATCCTGTGTTATTTACACAACACCATTAATACATATAGAATAACATCTCCCATTAAGATAATAATGTACTGATTTTAAATTAAATATATACATTCTCAAATAGGTCATGTAAACATAGTAAATTCCTACTATTGCCTAGTTTAGAAAATGACATGGGAATATATAAGATAGGACTGATTATTTCAATACCAGATAATATTTCAGTATCAGGATAGAGAAAATTCATGAGCACTTAAATTAAGTTCCACTAAGGACTGATTTATGATAAAAACTGAATAGAAGCAGATATGGCTAAACAATTAGTAGAAAGGGTTATGAAAATTATTTACAACTATAATCCTTACTGCATCTGTACTAAACTTTATCCTAAAAAGACATTTTGAAACTCTAACTGGACTTGCCATATAGGCTTTTCTGCAACTGTCTAGAAGACTCACAGGGTGAAATCTTTCAGTATTGCTCAAAGAATTAAATTTTCCTCTCTGGAATTAAATTTACTTCTGGGTTTGTAAATAGTTGCAGTCCTGGGGTATGAGATATTGCAATGGATGTAAAGTTATTTTACAAATAACTTTAAAGTGTTACAAAATTTGGCAAGTACATATTATTCCCTCGTCTTTGCTTTGTATACTGGTTCTAAGCAACATTTTAAAGTTAATTATAGGGCCATAAAGGTCTCTTTTTTCCCCAAGCATTTAAAAATCATTGTCAGAATTATTACTTGGATCTTGTTAAAGTAGCAATGGATGGGAATTACATCCCAAAGAATCTCAGCTATATCCTTTGGGCATTACTGAAAGTGAATGGCATCTATTATTTTATTTCTGTTCCAGAGAGAAAATTTAAAAAGTCACACTGATGGGAAAGCCTATGAATCCACTTATAAGGTTAACTAAGGTGGAGGATTAATCTGCACAGTGAAAAAGGAAGATGTTGGTTACTGAAAATAAGATGCCTTCAGTTAGTCAGATTTCAATGTTTGGGGGGGGCAACAATTTATATGAATAGAATCATGAATTGTCGAAAACTTTCCTACAAAAAGGTAAACGAAGGAAGACCTATATTATCAAGACAAAAGTACTTTAGGAATCCTAATAATAAAGAATGCTATAACCTATTTACTAGAAAAAATATATTTACAAAATGTATAAAAAGGGCTAAAAATTATATCTCTAATAGTGAAAACTTCAATAATATCATATTAAGTAAAAATATAGTAGTAGAGTTACATTTGCTTGTTTAATAGTTATTTATTCATATCATTCATTGAAAAAAGCATTCAAGATGACTTATATATACATTATAGTAGGATAAAAGAGAAATAAGAGTAAAAGGAGTAGAGAAATAGCATAAAGGCAGGGATAGGGTAAGATTAATACATAAGGACAATGAATACAAAAACCTGTACAACTGCCAGATGATGGCCGACAATTTGACTGAGCTTCCTATTGACAAACACAAAGAGGCCAACACAGTTGATTATGACTCACTGCATCTAGGTGGTAAAAGCAAACTGGTTGTGGAAAACAGTTGTTTTTAATAATTGTGTCCTTAATGCAGACTTATGACACATTACTAAAGAGCAACTTGGGAGAAGTAACTAAGAGGACATCAGTGTAATGTGTTTCAGGTGACCTGATAGCCTGTGATATGCTGGCTTGCTCAGGAGATAAAATTAAGCACATCTAAAGGAATGGATGGTCTGTATCTCCTTTAGATAATCGTATTTTTTAAAAGACAGTTGTACTATTGTATTATTTAGATAATTTATCTATCTATCTATCTATCTATCTATCTATCTCATCTATCTATCTCACAACTATAGACTGAACCTTTTAAAATGTTCAGGAAAGTTCATAATTACCTCCTGTTGATCAAAGGAGAATGAGATTGGAACATGTGAATGGTCCAACAAAAAAATTGCCCAAACTGGAAAGCACTTTCCTTCCTGATTGGTAACCAGTATACGGCGGGCAAGAAAGAATACAAACATTAAATGCATTTTTCTATTTAATTTTTGTAGGCTTTCCTTTCTTCTCTTCATTCCCTCATTAATTTCATCTTTTAAAGCCAGATGAAAACCTGTTGTAAGATCCAAGTTTCCTCGTTATGTTTTTAAAGGTGGGCACTAAACACAGAAGTTTTGCACAGTAGTCATGTCACCAAATAAAATGATGACCCATGCCACAGTGATCTGATATGGAAGCAGTTAATGCAATACAGAAAGAAACTATTAATAATGTCACAAATTAGCATGATACTTCTACAAAATCTGCATATTCTTTCTTTATATCCATATCATTATCTTTTTTTTTTCATTATCTTTTTTGCTAATACGGGCACCTTGAATGTGTCTTGAATGTGGGAAGAAGAGTATTTGTTCTCAGCTGACTAAAGATACCAATCTTCCATAAGCCACGAATACAAACCTATTGGAGACTTCAATGTCAATCCTTCTAACTTTAGATAGCCAATCAATAGGTCATTTCCTAAACACGAAGTTTCTGTGTAAGCATTCCGGATTAGTATTTTTAAAAAGAAGAACATTTATTTTTCCAACACAGCACAAGAAACTTGTAGACTTTGACACAGAAAGCAACATTTTCACTTCTATATAACTCACATCTCTTCCTGACATGAAAGAACAGCCGAAAAGATAAGGGGCAGCATGGGTCTCTGTGAAATATATGAATTGTAAAAATCTTGTTTCTTATCTTTAAAAGTGAAATAGAGAAAATGTTAAAAATCTGGGATGATGCAACCCCAAGACACTGAATGTAGCATCTAACATAATTATTAGAGAACATGGTTTGAAATTTGGGGAACAATTTTGGCTTGAATTTTAAACGTCTATTTTATATATGCAAGTCAAAACATTACATTTACTTTATAACTGATGATATTTCACACTTTATTTCAGAATTGCATTTGACCAAAATATAACAGTTCAAGACTTATGACCAGAGAGGAAATATCTAACTTATTCAGAAAAGTGAATCTCTTACAAACTAAAATTATAATTGAAGAAAGCAGTTCCAGAAAAAAGAATTACATTAGAAAGTGAGTTTCAGTACTCATAACTCTGGACTTGAAGCTACTTTCTCATACCACATAGTTGAGAGCAGCCTCGTGGACAGCCATTCTAGTGCCTAATTATATATCTAAAAAGACTATTATTGTACTTAAATTTTCTAATAAGACAAAGAAGATGTATCACTATGAAGTCTCAGTAACTCTTCAGTTTAAAAAATTACCTCTAAAAGAGACTGGAATAATCTCACAAGGCAAATTAAAAATTTCAGATTAAAACTATGTTAGATTTTCACAAGTGGACAAATAAGAATCTCCACATCCTTTAATCTATATAGCCATAGTCACTCTTGTGTTATTCAATAACCTATCATGCCAAAAAAAGGAGAAAAGAAAAAAAGTAAAAAAAAGGAAAAAGTCCTGACTTTCTAAGGAGGTCTCTGGTGAAACCTTTTAAGTGCTGAAGTTTTAGGCCCCAGAGCAAGATTCTACAAATTTAACACCCCTGGAAATATTGACAGATACTTAATTACAGTGTTACATATGGTGGCAAAACATACACAATGTGAGTGGATATTTTTATGAACAATTATAATTTAAAACAACTTTGGAAATAAAATGCATTTGTAACTATGTCATTCTTAATAAAATTGTTGTTTAGTCAGTACTTTTTCTATATTTCTTCGTACCTAAGGGTCATCACACTTTTTGTAAGTAGATGCAAACATGAAGTTTTCTTTTGGCTAGTAGCTCAAGTTCCAAAACTTCTTTAAAAAAAAAATCATAAAATTTAGTGATAAATCGTGTATAGTGATGTGACTCTAATGTTTCAGATTGAGATATGGAAAAAACTGATTTGAATGTATTCTAAGAAAATAAACTCAGAAGTATTAAAAATAAAATTCATTTAAAAATAACTTCAAATTTACAAGGAAGTTGCAAAAACAATGCAGTTAAATCCTGAATATCTTTTACCCAGATTACCAGTTTTTAAAAACATTTGTTATGTTTGTTTTATCATTTACTCTTTCACTTTGTGTACATACACATATACGTATATACCCATATTATTTTTTTCTGAACTATCTGAGTAGGTTACAAATATCACGCCCTTTATAATATATTTCCAAATTCTCTTATGTAACTACACTAATCAAATTCAGAAGATTTTACACTTGTAAGATACTTTTTACCTTACTATTTGTATGCCAGTTTGGTCAGTTGTCCTTATGGGATTTTTACTTTCCAATACAAAATCTAATCCAGGGACTTCCCTGGAGGTCCAGTGGCTAAGACTACGTGCTTCCAATGCAGGGGGTGCAGGTTCAATCCCTGGTTGGGGAACTAAGATCCCACATGCCTAAGATTCCACATGCTGCATGGCGCAGCCAAAAAAATAACAAATTAGAAAATAAAATTCAATCCAGGATCACGTAGCAAAAACTATTAAGATTTAATAATTATTTCTTTTTATTTTCATCCATTTTTGCAGACGTTTAAAAGATAATTTTATTTAGTATCTTTCGTAAGGTAGTTTTATTTGGTTTCATCTTCAGGTTGAAACTTCAGAATGACAACACTAATTCTAACACTAAGTTCTATGACATTTTTAGTGAACAATTTTAGTAAAAACATAAGAAAACGATAAAAATATTCCTGTTTAAGCTTACATATCTATCAGTAAATAACAAATATCTATTTGATTGTATTTTTAAAAGAAGTTTGCAATCTAGGAAAGAAGAAAAATCCTGACTATCTCAATGTGTGCCTTCCTGCCACTTTTGCGTTAGGCTTTGGAAGGTAATCTGAATTAAAATTAAAATCAGTCAAATTCTCAATTTGCTAGGAGCTCTAGTAAAAGATTTGATGAAGAGGAGATTGAAATCAGTGACAAAAGTGAAGTTTCTAAAATATTTGAGGCTTATATTTAACTATGATAATTTTCTTCCATACCCATTAGAAAATGTAGAATTAACTGCATACATTGTTGCTGATGGCTTAGAAATAGTTTGCGCAGCTGAACTGAGGGACTTAAAATTTAAGATCTATTTCTGGCTAGTCTATCAATATGCATGAAATTCTGGGTAAGCCGTTTAACTTTGATTTGTCTCAATTTATTCCTAAAAGCAGAAGGAGTATTGTTTACCATACAGATAGACTACTAGGATTTTATTAAACAGTTAACTTAGTGAAATAATATGAAATGCATTGAAGAAACACAAGTACATCTTATTATAAAGAGTCATCATAAACAAAAAATTTGCCTATAAGAGAAAAGAAAGAACGTAATGTTCAACCTATGCTTGTTGTGGAGAAAAAGAAGAAAATACAGATAAGTAAAAAGAAAAAAATTGAAATCGCCAATAATCCTACCAATCAGAAATAACCTGAAATATATTTTTTCAGACATTTCTTTCCCTCTACATAAACATACACTTTTTGTTTACAAAAATGCAATACTTTAATAATGGATAAATTAACTACATTTCAATGCAATTGCATTTAAAAAAATACTATACTGAAGGCTCTTGTTCTGATAATCAGGTAACCCTCCCACTGGTAGCAATAATAAACTCTGTACAAAATATAACATACAGCTATTTGATGTCATTGGAGAGCAACCAGAAGCAGGTATGAACTGCAGGAGATTAAACCCTTCAAAAAAGGGATCTGCATTGGGTGGCTCTTCACTTGAGAGAATTCTCCTTTTTACATGGTGCAAGGTGGCTAGAACCCAAGCAAAAGGCTGTAATTATTGGTTTGAAGTGTCAAAAAGATGGAGTTCAGGGATGCCAGAACAGCTGGAAACTAGGAAGGAAAATTCCTGAAAAAAAGTAGACAACCACAGAGGGGGAAATTTCCAAATATGTGTAAATTCCTTTCAAGTTTTTAGATGAATTTTGAACTGTGTTTGCATGAAGAAGACTCCAAGGAGTTAGAAGACGGCTACAGATGGAAAGCTGAAAAAGCTGAGCAGAGATTGAAGCTGCTGCCCACCATGGGAGAGACAGTTTTTAGAGTCTGAGTCTTGTCAAGTTATAAAGGCTGGATAAACACCATGGGCTTTCCACTGAAACCCAGAAGGGTGATTCCTTAGGTGTAAAGATGATGTCCCAGGTCTAAGGGTTCACCCTAAAAATAAGGGCAAAACTCACCAATAACAAAGTATAAAACCAAGTCTGAACAAGTTCAAGGTCATCTACCAGTCATTTAAATGCCCACTAAAAGAAAAGCGAGAAGATTAAGACAGAATCCAGAGACAACCATTCATCATCCACAATATCTAACAGATAATAACTTACTAGATACACAAAGAAATAGGAAAATGTGATCCAAAGAAGGAGGAAAAAAAGAAAACAGTAGAAACAAACTTAAAGGTGACCTAGATGTTAGAATTAGCAAACTAAGACTTTAAAGCAACTATTATAAATATGTCCAAGGACTTAAATAGAAGGCCATATTGAGTGAAAGATAGAGTGGTTGAGCAGACAAACTGAAACCTTAAAAAAGGACCAAGTGGAAAAACTAGAACTGTAAAGTATAATATCTGAAAGGAAAATTCACTGGATGTATTTAATTGCCAACTGGAGAAGGCAGAAAAAAGTTCCAGTGAACTTGAAAACTGATCAATAGGAATCAACCAAGTTAAAAAAATAGAAGACTGGGAAAAATATGAACAAAGCTTAAGTGACCTGTGAGACAGTATAAAACCATTTAATTTATATGTAATTGGAGTCCCCGAGGGGGGGAAAAGAGAAAATAGGGCAGCAAAAATATTTGTATAAGTAATATCCATGAATCCCAAATTTGGTGAAAACATTAACTTATGTATCAAAGAAGTCCAGTAAATGTTGAACAGGATAAATACAAAGAAAAGCACACTAGGCACATCATAGTAAGACCACTAAAACCCAGAGACAAAGAAAAAACTTGAAAGTAGCCAGGGGAAAAAGGACATAATACATACAGCAGAACAATGATACAGGTGACAGCCACCTTCTCATCAGAAACAGTGGAAGCAGGGGCTTCCCTGGTGGCGCAGTGGTTAAGAATCCGCCTGCCAATGCAGGGGCCATGGGTTCGAGCCCCGGTCTGGGAAGATCCCACATGCTGCAGAGCAACTAAGCCCGTGTGCCACAACTACTGAGCCTGCACCCTAGAGCCTGCGAGCCACAGCTACTGAGCCTGCGAGCCACAGCTACTGAGCCTGCGTGCCACAATGACCGAAGCCCACGGGCCTAGAGCCCGTGCTCCGCAACAAAAGAAGCCACCACAGTGAGAAGCCCGTGCACCGCAGTGAAAAGTAGCCCCCACTCACCGCAACTAGAGAAAGCCCGCGCGCAGCAACAAAGGCCCAACACAGCAAAAAAAAAAAAAGAATAAATAAAATAAATTATTTATTTTAATAAATAAAATAATTTTTAAAAAGACAATAAAACGATAACTTAAAAAAAAAACAAGGGAACCCCCCCCCCATCAACCCAGAACTCAACTTCCAATCAGAAAATATGCCTTTTAAAAATTAAGGTGAAATAAAGACATTGTCAGATGTCAAAAACTGAGAGAATCTGTTGTCAGCAGACCTGCACTGGGAGACATGCCAGAGGAAGTTCTTTAGGCTGAAGGGAAATGACACCAGATGAAACTTGAGTCTACAAGAAGAAATGCCCAATGGTAAACATAAGGGCAAAAATAAAGACCATTTTTTCTTCTGTTAATTAAAAACAAACAAAACAACTGAACCTTTAATGCAAAAATTGTAACAATGTATTGTGTAGTTTTAGTGTATATGGATTTAAGATATATGACAACAGTAACATAAAGGACAGGCAGATAAATGGAATTATAATGTTGTAAGCACCTTACATTTTGTATGAAATTGTACAATATTAACTCTAAGTAGACTATGATAAGAATGAATAGATCAACCCTTAATCCCCACAGCAGCCATTAATAATATAAAAAGTCATACTAAAATGACTTTAGAGCAATTAAAAAAAAAAAACCCTCAGAAGAAGGTAGAAAAGGAGAAAGAGAAAACCAAAAAACCTGGACGAATAGAAAGCAAATAACACAATCATAGATTTAAACACAATCATATTAATAACTACATAAAAGTTAAATGGACTAGTCATGCCAATTAAAATTAAAAAGACTACAACACAAATGTTGGTGAGAATGTGCAGCAACTCAACTAGAACTCTGGTATATTACTCATAGGAGTGTTAAATGGTACAATCACTTTGGAAAACTTTTTGCAGTTTTTAATAAAACATACATATCTACCCCATGTCTCAGCACTCCTACTACTAACTATTGATCGAACAGAAAACAAATGTTTACAAAAAGGTATGTAAAAAAAATATTCATAGAAGCTTTATTCATAATAGCCAAAAATTGGATACAGCCCAGATGTCCACCAACAAGAGAATGGATACTTTAATATATTCATACAATGGATACTACTTAGTAATTAAAAAGAATGAACTAGTGATACATGTAACAACTTGGAGGAATCTTAAAAACATTATGTTAGGTGAGAGAAGCCAAACACAAAAGAACAGATGCCCTATATGCCATTTATATAAGTTTAGAAGAAGTTTAAAAAAAAATCTGTGGAAATATAACAGAGGTTGCAGGGGTGAGGTGGGGAGGGCAAGAAAAATTGACTGGAAGGATTAAAGAAGAAAATTTTAGAGGTGATGGAAATGTTCTGTATCTTTATAAGGGTAGTGGTTACAATGGATATATACATTTTTCAAAACTCAACAATTTGTACTCTGAAGATCTGATCATTTCACTATGTAAAATTTATGTTTAAAAAAAGAATTCTAAATAAAATTAAATATATTTCAAAGTATACTTCATACATAAATATAATAATAAAAGTACCACACTTCATATACAAATATAAAAATATTTAATTCATATCACTGAATAAAACTTATTGCCTGAGGATATATTTTTTCATCTTTGTGCAAAATCATTAGCCTACCCAGGGATTTAAACCCTCCTGAAAATACTAGCAACTGAGCTAATTGGTCTATACCAGTCCTTGTTCTTCTTCTATAGTCTTCAATGATTTAAAATTTAGGAAAAGAATATGTCTATAATAGTTAGATGGTGTTTGGTACCTCTACCTCAAAAAGATGAACTCATCTAATAAACTGTAGAGACCCCAGTCAAATATTTCTGCTAACAAGATTACAGAATCACCTTATTTGCCTTAAGGTGGTAACGTTCTAATTATGTATCCTTGGTGACTCTTTAAGTAAGGAACTTATCATATCAACATAGTGTTGGGTTCAACATTTACAGGAAACAGTTCTGGTCTTTATGAACTTGTCAGTGATAAAGACAGTGTAAGAGCACTTTATCATTAAAGGATTTGCAAAGCTTCCAGAGAATGTTAAAAACTATAGTCCCAGAAGGACAGTTCAGTAAAAATTCACCAACCCTTTTTATTACATAGACTACTAATATGAATCATCGCATCCCAAGGCAGCAGAACTAATGGGCATATAATAATAATTTAAGCTCTATGACATTTTAACAAAATACACATTTTAACAAAATACAATGAAGTAATGAAAATAGGCAATGTACATGTTTTCCAAGGATAAAAAGAGACAATGTATTATTTTTTGTTTGAGTTGATTCAAAAGTATTTGAAGTTCAAATAAAGTCTGGTACCAAGCTATCCTCACTCAAAAGAAGTTTTAAATGACCCTTAAGTAACTGAAGAATCCTGTCTGACAGAGCTAAGTGAATTAACATTCTTTATTTTCCTCCTGGTTTTAGAAGAGGAAGAAATGGGAAATAGTTCTATCACTGGCTTCTCCTCCAAGTTGAAATGCTTACTCCATTGGTTTAAAATCACTGATTTAAACTAATTTTTGATAATTAGGATACTAATTTTCAGTAACACAGAATAAATCCAACCATCTATTAGGATATAGTTTCTCACATGAAAAAATGATCTGAATTTCTGCCATCTTTTGTTATAGTATCGGTTGCTGTCATAGTTAGGAAAGCATTACATGGAAAAATCTTTAGGAAACTATTGAACACATTTAGGAAAATTATCAGATCAACTGTACATTTACAACTTTACCTATATTTTATGGTGAAGATGGTACACTATGTCTGTTGGTAGAAACTGGCATAATGATTATTGCACTTACTGATTAACTTACTCAATAGTCAACCTTTCCTAAAGTTCATTCCACGGACCTCTCTGGCTTTGTGCGACATCAACAGCTATTGATTTAAGGTTCTGTTCAAAGTTTAGGAAGGCTCCTTACAGCAGCCTTTCTCAGAGGCTTCAATGTGCTAATTAACGTGCACTGTGACACAGAGAAGGGAGGATTCCAATATGTGCCATCTCCCAAACATATCTGACCAATGCGTTTCTCCTCGCACAGTTTCGTGGATTTTATTTCACAAAACACACTTTGGAATATTTTGGACTAGAGGTAATATAGATATGAACTAGAGTTGTAGCAGGGTGAAGAAAAGGAGAGAATAAAAGTGAGAAAGAGCAAATATCGCTTAAGTCACTTATTTCTTAGTGTTAGTTTCCGCAAATGTAAAATGCTATTTCCTAGCTGTAACCTTGAGCAAGTTCTTTAATCTTTCTTTTTTTTTTTTTAATGGAGTATAATTGCTTTACAACGTTGTGTTAGTTTCTGCTGTACAACGAAGTGAATCAGCTATATGTATATATATATCCCCTCCTCTCTTGGACCTCCCTCCCACTCCTCTCCCCCCATCCCACCCACCTAGGTCATCACAGAGCACTGAGCTGAGCTCCCTGTGCTATACAGCAGGTTCCCACTAGCTATCTATTTCACACATGGAAGTGTATGACCCAGCAATCCCACTACTGGGCATATACCCTGAGAAAACCATAATTCCAAAAGACACACGTACCCTCTTTCTTTTTCAACCTGTAAAAATGGGACTAACAGCAATAATACGTACATTTCAGTTTGTGATGAGAACTCAGGTTCATGTACATAAAATGCAAGGACAGTGCCCAGCACATGGCCCTCCTTGAAAAATGAGAGCAACTGTTATTATTTGAGTATTTTGATACAACTTACATGAACTGGACGCTTTCTTTCGGTCTTATAGAAAAAGACATTCGTTCCTATTCCAGCCCATTCTTATACTTTCACAAAGTTAATTTCCAACTGAAAGATTCTAAGAAGACCTGCTCATAAGAAGCCTGTTTACCTTTATTGAACCCAGCATTTAGATTAGACCAAGGAACCTGTCAACCATTGGAGCATCTTGGCACTACTGGTTCCATAGAAAAATACCATTTTTTTGGTAAAGCACTTAATAACTTCTGGTTTATCTTCATATGTATTATCGGATTCTGTCCTTGTAACAAATTAGTGAGCTTATTAGTAAGGCAGAAATCATTATCCCTAAGTCATAGACATGAAAACTGAGGCCCAGAGAGGTTAAATTATGAACTGCCCAAAGTCATAGAACTGGGAAGTGGCAGTGTCTGGACTCAGACTTATGTTCCTGGCTTTAGTGTCAGTATGTTGAGTATCTGAATGAATGAGTGACTCAGATTTTGCATTTTAAAATAATTCAGTTCAGTTCAGTAAACATGGATTGAGTTGCTCCCATATGCTAGACACTGTGATACAAAAATGAATTAGACATTTTTGTCTTTGTCCTTGCAAAGCTTATAATCTAGTGGTATTCAGAAAATCAAAAAACAGGAAAGAAAAAAGAAAACAGGTGATTCTGAGTAGTTTTCTAGGTAATGACCTTGGAATGCTTCTTGGCATCTGGTTCCCCAGAGGTCACCAGAAGACAGTTTATGGTGACCATAGTAAGGGCTTTGTGTAAGAGAGAAAATCTGAAGAACTCCCTCTGTGATGAAGCCTGTGGTCCTCGCTATGCTTATTCATAGTCACTAATATTCTACCACACAGTAATGGAGAATGCTGTGGAAGCATTTGCTAGGGTTTCTATAATTCCAGCTTGAAATACCTTCCTTTCTTTGTGTCTATACTTCCTTCCTCAACAGATCACAGAAATGTATTAATAGTTTGTATTTTAGAATGCTTAGTTGTGAGAAAATCACATAACAATGTATTTTTCCTCTCTTTGATATCTTTATATTTCTATTATATTGTCCTCATTCCTTTCAGCATGCGCATGTTTTCCCAAATTTATTACTTATCTTGACTCTATATTGACTGTTAATACCTGTTTGTTCCTAGAATTACTTGAACACACTCTCGGCATAAGAACCCTACATTAAAAAAAATCAAATCCCTCCTTGATAACTGCAAAACTTTCATCATCACCACTTTGCTGTTTAGAAACTTTCCTTTTAAAAATCACTGATTAGTTTTCTAACTGAATCTGAGATCCATTTTTCTGTTCTTATCCCTGCAGCTTTCTGCTGCTAAAAGACACAGTTGATTACTTTCTCACTGACGTGTTAGCCATAGCTTCAGACTCAAAATCCTATCATCTCTCTGACTCCTTCTTTTTGTGTCTGCTTCCTCTTGAAAATATCTATTTGTAGATGTAGTGTAGTGGAGAACATACCGGACTTGCAGACATAACCCCTGGGTGAGATGTTTAATTCTAACACGTTCTAGCTTTATGATTCTGTGTGAATCACCTTGCTGAGCCTCAGTTTATTCATGTATAAAATGCAGATAATAACAGTACCTATTTTACATCAGTGTTCTTGATGACTCTATGAGATGATGTATGTGAAAGTACTTTATACATTTTAAAGTAATATCCAAATGGAAATATTATCTGCCAGTTTCAGATATACGGGATATTTGTGCTCTTTACTCTCTAGATACATTCCCTCTAAGAGCTTATTTTTTAGTTATATTATCATTTGCATATAAATGATTATGTATATATATATATAAGTGGAGACTGGCTTGAACCAATTTATAGGACAGCTTTACAGTTAAAATATATTAGTAATGGGCTTCCCCGGTGGCGCAGTGGTTGAGAATCCGCCTGCCAATGCAGGGGACACGGGTTCGAGCCCTGGTCTGGGAGGATCCCACATGCCGCGGAGCAACTGGGCCCATGAGCCACAACTACTGAGCCTGCGCGTCTGGAGCCCATGCTCCGCAACAAGAGAGGCCGCGATAGTGAGAGGCCCGCGCACCGCGATGAAGAGCGGCCCCCGCTCGCCGCAACTAGAGAAAGCCCTCGCACAGAAACGAAGACCCAACACAGCCAAAAATAAAAACAAATAAATTTTAAAAATATATATATTAGTAATGGAAAACTTAATGCTTTGCCTCATATCCATCCATTGTTCTCACTTTTCTTACTATGTTCAGTGACTCTATCATTCTAAGTATTTGAGTCTTTAAATCTGGTATCTTCTTCAAATATTCTCTACTTAATGTCTACAGTAGACACTTGTCATTGTTTTTTTGGTGCCCAGCATCTGGTTCTCCTTCCATGCCTTAGGGAACACCACAGTGTGGGAATAGGTGGGAAGTTTCACCTTTTACAACCAGTTAGAAATGTACAAGGGAAGGGGGAGGAAATGTGGTTGACTAGTGTATTTCCATCACTTCTGGAGAAAACAACTCAGTCAGTGATGTCACATTGCTCTGTGGTACAAAGACAGCACATTGTTTTCAAGTAGTTTAATGAAGGGTAGTAGCAGCAGCAGGACTAGGCAGCCTCGAAGTGTGAAAAAAATTAGCTAAAGGAGCATCTCTGCTCCTTTACTTCCTGCCCAGTCACTCCCAACCGTTTATCCTGTTAAATGTGTGTCACAACACTTAGGAGCATCTGGAATCGTTAAGTTTTCCTTTATTTACTAGCTTGTTTTTTGGCTTTTACGTTAATAGTCCATCTGCCTTGACTAAAATGTAAGCTCTTTCAAGGCAGGGACTTTGCTATGTCTGCTGCTGTATCCATCCCAGTGCCTAGACCAGTACCTGGCACACATAAGGAATGCAATAAACATCTGTTGATTGAATGACTGACTGGTAAAGTCTTCTGAATAGTGGGAGCTCAGTAAATGTTGAATTGAATTTTAAAAAATGAAATACAGATATTTCTGAGCTAAGTACTTAACTTCAAATGTTTTCTTTTCCAGAGAAAAAAATATATTATTATGAAAAAATTTTTAAAACTTCAAAAATTCTTTAGATGCTTTTTGAAAAATATAGATGCTAAAGTTCCAAATACTAAAAATGACAAGATAATGTAGGTCTTGCTTCTAACCTGCTGATAAGCCTGTTATTCTCAGTAACCCAATCATTTGAGTAAAATGATCAAAAAAAATATGATTGTTAAAAGCTTCTGGAAGTACAAGAAACATAATTTTAACAGTGTATTTGGTTAAAAATGGGATTCAATACCACTTTACAGCTATGGTATTAACAGGATTCTCACTAAAAAGAGCTATTTCTATTCCACAGAAATAATTTTAAGGAGTCATGTATAATTCACATTCATTTTGGAAAAGTACAGTAAAAAGAAGAAATAAGACACTGTTCATTATTTTGATTTTTAACATATTTTCACATTTGAATAGAAACAAACACAAACATAACACTCTACACATTTTTCTTTTGTTTCCCACCCAAAAAAGAAAGACCAAAACTATCCATAACACTATACGGCAGATTTTGTTTTTTTTCACATCTTCTATGTTTAGTTGTGCTGAGAATTATTGACTTGTATCAATATGGTTTTACACAGTATTTAAAAGATTAAGCAACTCCTTTTCCCACTACTTAGGCTTTAAGCACATATTTCATGTTTTTAATTTAATGAGCAATTTATTCTAATAAGTGGATGTGTTAAGACTTTATCATCTATACTTGATTGTTCAATGTGTGTTTGCATGTGCTAACACATATATATGGAATCTACAAAAAAAAAATGGTTCTGAAGAACCTAGGGGCAGGACGGGAATAAAGATGCAGACGTAGAGAATGGACCTGAGGACACAGGGAGGGGGAAGTGTAAGCTGGGACGAAGTGAGAGAGTGGCATGGACATATATACACTACCAAATGTAAAATAAATAGCTAGTGGGAAGTAGCTGCGTAGCACAGGGAGATCAGCTCTGTGCTTTGTGACCACCTAGAGGGGTGGGATAGGGAGGGTGGGAGGGAGACGCAAGAGGGAGGAGATATGGGGATATATGTATACATATAGCTGATTCACTTTGTTATACAGCAGCAACTAACAGATTTTTGAAATTCATTCAGGGATGCAGCTTTAGGCCCTTGTATAATCACTTACATGGTACAAAGAAAATCTTTAATTTTGGGGGATTCATGTGTTTCAAGAAGGCTTAACAGGGATACATGTTTGGTTAGTTAAAGCTTCTTATGGTCAGGGACCATCCATGTATTTTTCATTTTTTTACGCCGTCCCCACTCCCAACCAGGGGTTAGTTGCTGACTATTTGCATACGTCATGCCTCAGTAAGTGTGAACTGCGGATATGGAAGATGAGCTTCTGTAAAAGGTGTGACTTCCATATGTCAGAGAGAAGACTGAGAATTGGATACAGGAGTAAGTTAACACTCTCCAATATCTGTAGATCTGAGATAAGGTAAATGGAATATCAATACCATAGAAACTGCTGCCTTTCTCAGACCACAGTTAATAGTAGCAATTCCCAACCAATTTGCATCCTTCTGAACTTGTTGGGAGTCTGCTACAATTCTCTGAAAGAATGTGCTAGAAGTGGGAAAACTGGGATATAATTATTGTTGGCAAGATCAATGATGCATTGGGCTACTAACCATCTATGAAGAGAGCTGGAAAGTAAGTTCCCTTGGGCCTTCCTGCCTTTCTTCTAGATGTGTCATATTGGATCTTTCATGACATGTTTTATATTTTGTCAGCAATCAACAGAAAATAATGTAATACAAAGGGAAATGATGATTACTTCCCAATATAGAGATGTTAAATTAAGAAAAAATTAGTACCTTGTAGTCTAAGTACAATGCTGTCTTGAAGAATACAAGTTGAGGAATAACCTTATAAGAGCTCGGTTCATTCTAGCCCAAACATTTCCTAAGTGCCTTGTATACACCGGACACTGATGGGCAGTGGGCATATAAAGAAAAACAAGACACAGGGCTCATCCTTGAGCTTTCAGTTCCAATGTCCCCCTCGAAAGGAATCTAAGACACACATGCCTTATTCCAACTTGTACTTTATGATAAATGGCATTAAAATGAAATTTCAATGTTATATGAGAAGTTATACTTAGATACATAAATTCTGCCTATAATCAAAATGACATTGCGTTACAAACTTCCCAATTGAACCGACAGACTATTTCTACTATACTGTACCTTTAGCAAAGTAAACTAATATAGAGACTCTTCTGCTAAAAACGATAGTAAATACATTTGCTACATAATGTGTACTGTTTTCTTTAAAACAATGCTTATTTTTTCACAGGGTTTTAGTAAATAAATGGTTATTATCTATATTAGGTTAGTATGAGGCTCCATACTACTTTTTCTCTGTGAAGGTTGAATGGCTTTCTATCCAATTTTAGGTTATGTTTCTTCGTGTTTCTAATGGAATACCAACGGTACTACAGCTTGTTTGGCATCTCTTTTAGTCAATAAAAGAAAAATGGCCACCTAAGACTCTCATCACTGGTTTTTGGATTCTCTAACATTCAACTCCTGCCAAAAATGTGTTTGAGACAATGCTATTTAAGAGATATGTTTAGGGCACATTTAAATTATCCATTTTCTAGATTTTTCCATCTTTTGTTATAGTAAAATTATAGTAAGTTATGATAAAAATTAATGTGATCTCCTATAGGAATCTCATCACTGAGTCATGATTTAACGTTATCTTAGAGTTTTATTGTACTGTATTGTATTTCTTTTCTCCTTTCCCTGCTTACAGGATTTTACTGACCATCAATAAAAAAGTTATTATCAAAAAAAAAAGAAATTAAGAAAACAATCCCATTTATAATTGCATCAAAAAAGGATAAAATACTTAGTAATAAATTTAACAAGGAGGTAAAAGATTCATACATTTAAAACTCTAAGACACTGATGAAAGAAACGGAAGAATACACAAATAAATGGAAAGATATTCCACGGTCATGGACTGGAAGAATTAATATTGAAAATGTCCATACCACTCAAAGCAATCTATGGATTCAATGAAATCCCTATCAAAATTTCAATGGCATTTTTCACAGAAATAGAACAAACAATCTTAAAATTTGTATAGAACCACAAAAGACTCTGAATAGCCAAAGAATCTTAAGAAAGAAGAACGAAGCTGGAGGCATCAGACTTCCTGATTTCAAATTACATTACAAACCTATAGTTACCCAAACAGTATGGTATTAGCATAATAACAGACACATCGATCAGTAAAATAGAGACCCCAGAAACAAATCCATGCATATACAGTAAACATTTCTTTTCGACAGAGGAGCTAAGAATGTACAATGGGGAAATGATAGTCTCTTCAATAAATGGTGTTAGGAAAACTGAACAGCCACAAGGAAATAAATGGGATTGGGCCTCTGTTTTACACCATACACAAAAATCAACTCAAATGAATTAAAGACTTGAATGTAAGACCTGAAACTGTAAAACTTCTAGAAGAAAACATAGGCGGTAAGCTCCTTGACACTGGTGTTGGCAATGATTTTTTGGTTTGATGCCGGAAGCAAAAGTTACAAAAGCAAAATCAACAAGTGGGACTACATCAAACTAAAAAGCATCTGCACAGCAAAGGAAACCATCAACAAAATGAAAAGGCAACCTATGGAATGGGAGAAAATACTGGGAAATCATATATCTGATAAAGGGTTAATATTCAAAATACATAAAGAACTCACAAAACTCAGAATAAACAAAAAATCTGAAAAATGCAAAAAACAATCCAATTAAAAAATGTCAGAGGAACATAATAGACATTTTTCCAAAGAAGACATACAAATGCCAAACAGGTACATGACTAATCATCACTAATCATCAAGGAAATGCAAATCAAAACCACAATGAGATATCACCTCACATCTGTTAGAATGGCTATCTAACAGTTCTAAAAATAGAACTATAAATGATCCAAACACAGCCAAAGGAAATGAAAACAGGGTATTGAAGAGTTATCTGCACTTCCATGATCATTGCAGCATTGTTCACAATAACCAAGATATGGAAATAACCTAAGTGTCCGTCAATGAATGAATGAATGAAGGATATGTGGTATATACACTGGAATACTACTTAAGCCATGAGAAAGAAGGAAATCCTACCATTTGTGACAACATGGATGGACCTTTAGGGCATTATGCTAACTGAAATAAGTCAGACAGAGAAAGACAAACACTGCCTGGTATCAATTACATATGGAATCTAAAAAAATCATCTCATAAAAACAGAGAAGAAAAGTGGTTGCCAGGGCTGGGGGGATGGGAGAAATAGAGAAAGGTTGGTAAAAGGGTACAGACTTTTAGGATGAATAGGTAGGATGTATAACATGGTGGCTATAGTTGATAACACTGAATTGTGTAACTGAAATTTGCTAAGAGAGTATAACAAATATTCTCATAAAAAAAGAGAAGAAAAGATAGATATTTAAGGTGATGGATATGTTAATTAACTAGATGGGAGGAATCCTTTCACTATGTATATGTAAATTAAATCATCTCCTTGTACACTTTAAATATCTTATAATTTTATTTGTCAATTATACTTCAATAAAGCTGAAAAAATAAAAATAAAAAATTAACTGTATAAGAAATGCTAACTGTATTTTATACCATACTTTCACGGACTATATGGCTTATTATGTTAGTCAGTGTTTCTTGGATAAGAATCCATATGATTTCATTTCATTTTAATTTCAACCAACATTTTTTTCTAGGAGCTGAGGATATGGTGATTAACAAGACAGATGTGGTCACTGACTTCACGGAACACACAATATAATAGGGAAGTAGACACCAAACAAGTAACTTTACAAATAATTGCTTGTTTACAAATAAATAATATGTGATGATTTCCTTGGTACTTACTGCAAGGCAAATATCTTTTCAGATGGGTGTATATGCTTTTGCTTTTCAAGTGAGGAAGATATAGTTAGCTAGTATTTCCTTTTTTGCCTCGACTATAAGGAAGCTAGAGATAAATTTTATGATAAATTAATCATATCAGATCATAGGCTGATGGACAATTATCTTTATCTCTAAACAGTTTCTGAACTTACAAAAATCTTTAACTATTAAGTCTTATATGTCTTATTTCCTGCAAGCTGACTAAGGAAATAGAGAGGGACAGAGTATGGGGAAGGGACTAAGCTACAGGTCATAAACAGAAATAATCATGTATTTTTGAAGTTTTATTTGAAAACCAGAATTGTTCTATATATCCACTGTTGTATAAAATAGTATAAAATTATTTTAGAAGCTTCAGCTTGGAGTTGTCTCTAAAACCTGTGATGCTACCAAAAAAATAGGGCTATTAATTGCCTTTAGCTCCATTGCAGAAACAAGGGACTGATTAAAATTTCATGGAAGTACCGTAGAACATTTTATGCTAAAAAACCAGAATTTCATAATCTTTTGAAACTCTGCAGTACTTTAATGGTACTTCTAATAGTGCCTAACACTTGGAAGGGTTCCACAGTTTGGCTCCTATAAAGTGGTTTTTGACAGCAAATGTGCAGGAACCAGAATCTATACTGAAACTTGAATCTGAGCCACTTAGACATCATGATGTTGCCCAAATGTGAAGTGGTTTCCATTGGCAATACCATAATATCTTCTCACTGAAGCAAGAAACTGAGTTTGGGGGATATTTAGCTACCAAAAGAAGCAGACATTATCTAAGTCTTGATCAGAGAGAAAAAAAATTTGAAAAAGACTTTCTGGCGTTCATTCAGTGGAAAATGAAGACACGAAGAAGCCAAATAAAGTTAACAGCTCTAAAGAGAGGCTAGAAACTGTGGTGCTCTAGAGTCCTCGTCATCACTGCCATGCTCACTGATGCCAATAAACACTTATTGATCTCTCACTGTGTGCAAAGTGCAATGACAGGGGCTTTAGTTATAATGATCTTGAAGGTCATGGACTTTATATTATGCCTCCTTATAACTCCTTGTGCTTGGTATGGGGTGTTTGAAGATAGCAGATATTCAGCAAATATGTATGAATTTTATGAATGAGACTGCAAGGGGCTTACGGTCTAACAGGGAGATAGAAGAGAGGTGACTTCCTTGCTAGCAGAGGTTTTTACCTTAACCCCTTTATACTGTTCCTATCCAGCACAGTGTGTAGCACATAACAGGTATCTGAAAATAGCCAATTAATCAATAATGTGCAAATATTTTTATAGAAAACATCGAGCACTCATTGTGCTTCAGATGCATTACTACACAGAATTCTCACAACATGGAGGCACTGTTACTATCCCCATCTTAGAGATGACACAGCTAAAGTTTATAGGGGTCAAGTAACTTGCTTAGTTACTCAGAGAGTAACCTGCAGAGGCAGGATTTGAACCTAGGCAGCCCGACTGCAGTTCACGCTCTTCACTATCCTACTGCACATACAAGAAAGAGAAACAATATTATAAGGTAGCATATGTTACAGGCCAGCTGAATGGCAGAGGTAATAAGCCCTCTAACTTTAGAATAAGAAGTGATTACTGAGGACTGGGCAGGAAGGACAGCTTCATGAAGAAAGTGGAATTTGAAGTGGAGTTTGAAAGAAGAATAGGAATAGTTAAGTATTGAGGAAGCAAGAAGATAAGAGAACAAAAAAATGGATAGAAATGCTAATAATGTATTTGGAGATCAGAGTTAGACTTGTTTGGATAGAATGAAAGAGTTCATGTAGGATGGTAGTAGAAAACCTAATTGGAGATTTAGCAGGAACAAGAGAGTGAAGAACTGAAGAGTTTGGATTTCATTCTTTACACAGAAGGGGAGCCAACAAAGTTTTTTTTCATAGAGAAAGAGGTGCGAAAAGCTGCTTTTTAGGAAGCTGTGCAGGATATAATAAAGGGCGAGATTTTAGGAACCACGCGATCAGTCAGGTGGAGGTGAAGAAGACCTGGACTGAAGTGGCAGAGGTAGGAATGAAGAAGAAATTACAGATAAAAGAGAAGGAACCAACAAACATGACTGCCTTGATGATGGAGAGAAGGATGAGTCAGTATCTATGTCACAGATACTGATAATGTCACTGTCAGAAATGGGGACATTTAGGAAGGAGAGTTGGTATTTGGAAGATTACTAAACTTATAATTTGAAACACTGGATTCCTATAGGTTTAAGGCACTTATTAATCAAATAACTTAACAAACATTTGGATGCTGTTATAAGCCAGGAACTGGGCAGGTACAAATGACAGAACAGTGAGCAAGAAAGATATAGTCCCTGTTTTCACAGACCTTAGAGTTTAGGAGAGAGGAGAGGCATTAAATAAGTAATTACAATACAACGAGTTTTATTATGATGACTAAATATAGAGTATTAGGGGAACGTATACTAGGAGCATATATACAGTCTAGTCTGGGACTTCCTTGAGGAAGCGATATTTAAGCAATAGGTCATGTGAATAGTTTGGTGCCCCATTTCAGGGACAGTGATTTGTTTAAGACGGGTTATATACCAAAGATGCCAATCATAATACCTGCCCACCAGCCACTTCTTTTAGTGAAACGACATTACTTATAGGCCTGTTTCAAGGGACAGCAGTAGAGGCCATCTTTTGTACCACAGGATCCTGCACCTCCAGCCCACAGTTGATTGAGCCAGGGACGGACACTGATCTAAGTGCAGCCAATTCACAGGACCCTCATCTATGGTCTGAAGCAAAGAGATGAGAAACAAATAATTTTCTTAAGAATCTGAATGGAAGAAACCAAGAGACTGGTGGAAGACTGTAGCTGAAGTGAGAACTGGAGAGACCTAAAGATCATGCATTTGCCAAGGTTCTGAGTGGGCAGGAAGAGTAAGTAAGAGGAAGAGGTTGGTCACTATACAGTGAATAGATAAATGACAGAGAGAAACAGAGACTCCTCTAGGGAAACGTCTCATGAGAGACAACTGGCCAAGAGTAGCTGTTTCACACAGCAATGTTAATTAATGACTTTCCAATCACAAGGCGACAAGTACCCTCACGGTCACCCATACTCGATTTGTTTCACATTAGAGCAACATTATAACGTCTAAATGGCTCAAATTAAAATGTCAGTATAGAGTTCAGTTCTTATATATCTCCTGTAAAAATCTTTAGGAGACAAACTATAAATTCAATCCAAGTTAGCTGAGCGGGTCTCTATTGCTCATAGACAAAAGGGCTTAATTAAAACACATTATCCCCTCATGGATAAAAACTAAAAAGGAGATACTACATTGAGTTCAGCTACGAGGGTAAATAAATTATTATATATAAAAACAAATCTGTTTGCTACCTTTAAACGTATTTAATTGTCATAATTATAGCATGCCTTTCTCAACACAGATGCATATGATATATTCCTAGGAAAACTGCCACAACTGTTGATACTTATACTCAAGTGTTACATTTGTATGCTGTATACCATACACATATACATGAAATATTTATACATACCTAACTAATGTCCTTAGTAGACATCAATTATACAAATGTGCAAACAAAATTATGTAACTTCCTCATAATTCTGCATGCATCGCAGGAAAACCCTGAGGATGATCTCCAATATAATCATTGTCTCTTCCCCCACAGCCTCCTGAGTGCATCACTGGGTAGACAGATGGGATTAAGCAAGTCTGCTCTTGATAACTGCATCTTTTGAGTTTCACCCACGCTCTCTTCTTATTGTGTCAGCCAGTCTCTGTTTTCCTCAACTGTGCTTTCTCCAGTCCCTCTTCTGGTTGAAACCAAACTATGAACAACTGTAGTCAATCAAGTGATAAAACAGTTGGGTTATCTGGACCAAACAGTTTACACAGGCTAAAAACATGAACTTTATAGAAAGGTTACTATTTGGGACTAAGGGTAAGGTAACTGAGCTAGTGTTTCCCTTCCCCTGAAAGGAGAGCTAGAAGTTTCCTCTTGCTTTTCCTTTTTTCATTTGGGCTAAAGTTAGTGAATTACTTCAGCCTCGGAGGAGATGAGAAAGAAACTTAGGAGGAAATGAGTAAAGAAGTGATTTTAACTGGTCAGGAGAAGAAAGAAGTAGGTTGAATATACACACCAATCTCTCTCCTGTTCCGTGCAAAGACGGCTGTGGGATCGACTGTGCAGGGAAAAACTTGTCCAAGGGCATTTGTGACAACAGAGTGGGACTGTCCTCCTTCCAGATCACAGCTGGGCTTCAGTGGTGGGAAGTGGTAGCAGGGAGGGAAAGTTCAAGCTTTGGTGACAATGAACTAAAGGTAATTTACATGTGCTTACCTACAAGCACAGTCAAAATAAATAGTGGGTTGTTTTCCCACTGGAATATCAAAAGTTGCAATGAAAAATAATACCTTTTTGTCCAAGTGAAAGAAATTTGTTTCCAGACATAATTTCTTCAACAGCGAAGAAAAAGTTTTGAAAGAAATGAAGGAAGATTTTATAATATTAACTGCATTATTTAAAACTCATTTAATTTTACTATAATAAGAGGAAAGCCTACCAAAGGGGTCATGAATCAACAGTGTTCTGATAAACATCAGTTCAGTAAGGTAGGTGTTATACAATATATTCTCTTGGTTTCTAACATGTTTTAAAAATAACATGGATCATAATGTGAAAATATATGCACATAATATGAATTATACAAATAAATAAAAGTTGCAGAAATAGATATGCCAGGTGTACCCTCATGACACATATTATAAAACCTTTACAGTAAAAGTAGACTGAAGGCATTATATCATTTTGGGATTTATTAATGCATTTCTTAGTGGAAGGTGTATATACAGAGATTTACCTTATAAAATCAGATTAGCTATACACCTAAAGAGTTGATGTAATCTACTGAAAAAAAAAAAAGCTAAACCTGTTTACCTCTTTTAGTAGTGTGGATAATAATGAGTGGATGCTAAGTAATTTTACTTTAAAGAAAACCAACTGAGTCACAGATAACAGACTTTGCAGTTTATATAACTATCTGATTTCTGCATAGTACCTAGAAGCTGCTATACATACCCCAAACAGCATTTTACATCTACTTTGATTAATAGGATATGTTACTAACATATTATCTATGGTTCACAACAAACTTGGGCAACTACCAAGTTTGAAAAAAAGAAAACACTAGTAGAAGAAAGACAGTCCCACGCTGTTATACTGGAGTTGAAACACTGATGGTAGAAACATAAAGATACCAGTTCTAACTTCCAGAAAACACAAACTGTTTTTTAGTATTTAAGACGTGAGCTGATAGAACAAAACAGGGACAGGTACATGGTGTCCTATTACTATAGAAACATATCCTGTGTTAGAGTTTATTTTACACAGAAAACTGCAAATAAATAATGATAAGAGATCACAGCATGTCTGATAATCTGTGACAACAATTCTAACGTCATTGTAGCCACCGGAGAAACCTGCACGTCCTGAGCCCTGACCCACAGAGTCTTTATCTGCGTGTGTACTCTCCACAGGCCAAGCATATAAAGGCCAAATGATAATTTACACATGAATCAACTTTCTTTGCAGCATGGGCACCAGAGACATTTCTTTTCTCTGTCACTGAGAGAAAGGCAGCCAGGTCTAAGCTTGTCTCACTTGAAATCATACAAGAGAAACAGTGATTTGCAGGAAAATGGCAGATCAGCAAAGGGAAGCTGTTCTGAATGCATGATAAAAACGGCAGCCACAAAGGACTAGATGAATATTTAGTTTGAAAACAGCCCTGACAGTAACCATGAGTCTTTATCCTATTCAAAACAGGTAGCGTCATACAAACTGAAACAGAGATACAATCCTGATAGAAGATTACACAAGATACCTGGGTGGGTATCTTTAAAGACTTCAATCTTCATTTGAATAAATGTAAGACTCATGGATCCTTTGCATCCAGATCTTATTCAGAGTACACAGTCATTTCACATGAATGACATATGGAGGGCATATTGCCCACTTTGATAATTAAAAATAAATCAGTCGAGATGATTTAAAAAAAGCTTTCTCATGAAAAACTGGATACACATTTTATAACATGAAACTTGTAAAGGAAAAAACATGTATAGTATTTTTCTTCAACCCAGACCCACTGGTGCTTAGGTCAACTTTTAGAAATTCATTAAACTATCACAATATTGCTATAGCCTTTCTTTTTAAAAATTAATTAATGAATGAATTTTTTTGGTTGCGTTGGGTCTTCGTTGCTGCGCACGGGCTTTCTCTAGTTGCGGCGAACGGGGGCTACTCTTTGTTGCGGTGCATGGGCTTCTTATTGCTGTGGCTTCTCTTGTTGTGGAGCACAGGCTCTAGGCGCGTGGGCTTCAGTAGTTGTGGCACGTGTGCTCAGTAGTTGTGGCTCGTGGACTCCAGAGCACAAGCTCAGTAGTTGTGGCACACGGGCTTAGTTGCTCCGCGGCATGTGGGATCTTCCTGGACCAGGGGTCGAACCCATGTCCCGTGCATTGACAGGTGGATTCTAAACCACTGTGCCACCAGGGAAGCCCCATGCTATAGCCTTTCTTATAGGAACATATAATGAATACTTGCTCTGGCTCATTTAATAGAGGAATGCAGATTTATTATTAAATTTGAGTTAATAGGCCATTCCGAAGAAGGTTATGTAATCTTCTAACAAATGACAGGTACTAACTAAATCAATACAATTTTTTATTCCCTTATTACCACTTCTACACTTTTGTGTTTGCCATATTCCGTATGACTCCTGGAATGCTTACCTTCCTACTCAATAACGCATATCCCTGATTTTCTTCAAATTTGGTTCAAAGCTCACTCTTTACCTTAAAGCTCCAGTCATGGTGTGGTGCTTAGATACAGGAGACCATCAGTAAATGCTGTTAACTATGTACATGGACTGTCAACACACAATGATAGGCCAAAATCTTAAAAATAAACTTTATTCATGAGTTGTAAATATAAGAAATGTGGTATAATTTGTGGTTCATAAAAGAAAATTTGGAATTTTTATTCCTTTAGAGTCCAGAAATGGATCTGTAAACTTCATACCACAATCCATGCTCTGAGACAATGCCCAAAATAATGAGTTATGGGATTAAGTCATATCAGTTCCTGGTGATGAGCTATATCTATAAAACTGGCAGTGAACAGGTTTTTGATATTATTTGTTTCTCTCTACCTTTTATGGTAGTTTTTTTAACCCTTTCAACCACTTCTCTTTCCTCTTTTCTCCTTCTTCTGTATTCGTCCTTTAGGTTGAAACTCTATTTTACCCTATCTCTCTTCTCAGTAACCTATTCATTTCCCCACCTTCTGGCTGTTTAGTAGTTTTCAAAGTCAACATTAGAATTTTCCTTAAACTGAAAGCTTCCAATGGGTAAGAAATATACCTACCATTTCTACATATCTAGAACCTCTTATAGTGCCTGAGATAGTGTTAGCTATTCAGAATATTCTTGAGAACTCTCAACAAACTGTTTATAGAGGGAATGTAGTCCAAAATAATAAAGGCCACATATGACAAGCCCACAGCTAACATCATACTCAACGGTGAAATGCTGAAGCCTTTTCCTCTAAGATCGGGAATAAGACAAGGATTTTGATTCTCGCCACTTTTAGTCAGCAGAGTACTAGAAGTCCTAGCTAGAGCTATTAGGCAAGGAAAAGACATCCAAACTGGAAAGGAAGAAGTAAAACTGTCCCTATTTTCAGATGACATGATATTATATATAGAAAAACCTAAAGACTCCACCAAAAAACTGTTAGAACTGGATTTACCTAGTGGCATAGTGGTTAAGAATCCACCTGCCAATGCAGGGGACGTGGGTTCAATCCCTGGTCCAGGAAGATCCCACATGCTGTGGAGCAGCTAAGCCTGTGCGCCACAACTACTGAGCCTGTGCTCTAGAGCCCGCGAGCCACAACTGCTGAGCCCGTGTGCCACAACTACTGAAGCCTGCACGCCTCGAGCCCGTATTCCACAACAAGAGAAGCCACTGCAATGAGAAGCCCGCACACCACAATAAAGAGTAGCCCCCGCTCACTGCAACTACAGAAAGCCCACACGCAGCAACAAAGACCCAATGCAGCCAAAAATAAATAAATAAATAAATTTATTAAAAAAAAAAACTGTTAGAACTAAATCAATGAATTCAGCAATGTTGCAAGATACAAAATCAATATACAAAAATCAGTTGCAATCTTATACACTAACAGTAAACTATCAGAAAAAGAAATTAAGAAAATGATCTCATTTACAATAGCATCAAATAGAATAAAATACCTAGGAATAAATTTAACCAGGGAGGTGAAAGATCTATGTACTAAAAACTATGAGATACTCTGTGAGTTTGTATGTGTGATGTTTGTTAAACAATAAAACTGTAAAAGTGTTTTTTAAAAAAAAAAATGCTCATGTTCAAACTGATTGAATCTTAATATCTTAGAGTAAAGCAGAATAATAAAGGAGGTCATATTGGCTGAAAAAAAACCTATGAGATACTGATGAAAAAAAATAAAAATATTATGTTGAGTTAATGCTATTTTATTTGTAGGGCGTAAAGGACTATAATCTGCAAAAGCAGAGCAGCTACCTGCCCCCATATATAAGGATAACAAAAGAATGGGAATAGGATGTTGGTTGACAGAGCTTTTAAAAAGCAACATGGGGAGGAGAAAATCAGGAGCTTTCCAAAATACTATCAATAGCTAGACAGAAGAAAATGTAAATTTGAATCCATTTAATTCAATGTATTTAAGATGCTATTTAAAAGCGTTCTTTTTTTTTGTTTTTTTTTGAATTTTAGGAACAGGGCACCTGAGTATATAAACCTGGGGATATTCCCCAACTTCATTTCACTCTGTATTTTGTTCTCCTCCATCATTACATTTGTTAAGATCACCTTCTTATCAAAGTCTTCTCTCTTATTCTTATCATCCATCGTGTTCCCTCCTTATTGATCATCAGGCCATGAATGAGACAATGGATATCTTTAATATAGTGGATAGTGTCAATATATAATGCAGACATCGCATCTACTCAATCTACCAGGTCTGTCGATCTGCCATGGGAGAAACTGGGTCGGCCTATAATTTGATGTTCACAAAAGCAAGCTGATAATTACATAGAAATTTGTGTAATGTTTGAATAATGATTTTGGATAATCCTGGTATTCTCTAAAGTATCTAAATTAAGTTGATGGGATCATAACTTTATTTTTTAAAGTTTTATTGGAGTATAGTTGATTTACAATGTTGCGTTAGTTTCAGGTATACAGCAAAGTGAATCAGTTATACATATATCCACTCTTTTTTAGATTCTTTTCTCATATAGGCCATTACAGTGTTGAGTAGAGTTCCCTGTGCTATACAGTAGGTCCTTATTAGTAATCTATTTTAATATATATAGTAGTATGTATATGTCAATCCCAATCTCCCAATTTATCCCTCCCCTCCCCTTTCCCCACTGGTAACCATGTTTGTTTTCTACATCTGTGACTCTATTTCTGTTTTTTTTTGTTGTTTTTTCTTGTTTTTTTTACAAAACCACACTTTTATTTATGTACTTTTCAATAAGTTTAAATCCTTGTCTATTTCTGTTTTGTATATAAGTTTATTTGTACCAGTTTTTTAGATTCCACATATAAGCAGTATCATATGATACTTGTCTTTCTCTGTCTGACTTACTTCACTCAGTATGACAATCTCTAGGTCCATCCATGTTGCTACAAATGGCGATCATAACTTTAAGAGTCACCCCAATTTGTATCTTTGAAGTAAAATACCAAATCTGTCCCTTCCCAATTCTGGTTTTCCTTATTACTGCTGTATTCCCCACCACATAAAAAATAAAAATAAAAATACAAACTAGTCTGCCAAAGCAGATAACCTTGCTCCTTAGATTAGTGAACGCATGAACAATATACCAAGCACACAAACAAGTTTCCTTTTTAAAAGGTGATAACACTCAACAGTTGAAGGGTATGGTGTTCAGACATTTGTACCATAACACTAAAATGGTAAAACTGTTGTTACGGAAATGGGAAGAACTAGGTAGCATCTGGGAACATGTTTTCTAGAGGCTCTTTTTTTCCAAGTTTGAATAGGGCTGACTGGGTTACGATTTTTGCAAAGGGTTACTTGGCCACTGGAAAAAATGTATAAAACCGAATTCCTAAATTTGTAAGGTAACATTAAGCTGTGGATTCTTAATAAAATGTTATCAAAATTCTTTAATAAAGAAATCAAGGGAAAGAGAACTTGCTTTTATTTTTTATTTATTTACTTTTAAATAAATAAATTTATTCATTTATTTATTTATTTTTGGTTGCATTGGGTCTTCGTTGCTGCGCGCGGGCTTTCTCTAGTTGCAGCGAACGGGGTCTACTCTTCGTTGCAGTGTGTGGGCTTCTCATTGCGGTGGCTTCTCTTGTTGCAAAGCACCGGCTCTAGGCGCGCAGGCTTCAGTAGTTGTGGCACACAGGCTCAGTAGTTGTGCCTCGCAGGCTCTAGTCCGCACACTCAATAGTTGTGGCACATGGGCTTAGTTGCTCCGCAGCTTATGGGATCTTCTCAGACCAGGGCTCGAACCCATGTCCCCTGCACTGGCAGGCAGATTCTTAACCACTGAGCCACCAGGGAAGCCCAGAACTTGCTTTTAAAGTTACATGCTTATTGTTATGTTGGGGCTATTGAAAAACTGTCTCCATCACAGTGGCAAACAGTTGATCTGTACAATCTGCATGAAATTTGCACTGGTCAGAAGTGGCTAAATTTGAGGATGCGTACAGCCCATGTTAGTCAATGGTGAGTTTTAAACATTTGTCATACACTGTTAGATGCTCACATTCTCACTAAATAACTTCTAGTTCACTTCTAGTTAGAAGTCTCATGTGCTGGTGAAAGAAAAATGTTAATGTCATGCATTTGCTATTTTTCTTTCTTGCCTTGCAACCTATCTCTGATCTCCAGACTATTTTCTTCAATAAATGTTTAAAGATAAAAAAGAGAGCACGGTTAAATGTCAAAATTTTACTTAGAATTATCATTCCCAAACCTATTCCTCTCCCAGAATTCCTCATCTCAGTAAAGGACATCATCCAGATGTTCAAGCCAAAAATCTAGGAATCACCCTTCATCCCCTCACTTCCCACATCTAAATGATTAAGACATGTTGGACACTTCTTCCTATCTCCACTGCTGCCATCATTCAAGCCACCATTATCTCCTGCCTAGGCTACTGCATTAGCTTCCTAAGTGGTCAGCTGCCTATATTCTTGCTCCCCGACCAGTTCATTTTCTCTCTATAATCAGATACCATCATTCTCCAACTCGAGAACCTCTAGTGGCATGCCACTGTACTCAGAGCAAAACAGAAATGTGGACTCTGGGTTTACAAGTCCCTGAACAATCTGGCCCTTGCCTTTATCCTCTCCTCGCTTTCCATGTTTCAGCAGCGCTAGCCTTCTTTCTGTTTGTTTGTTTCCTTGCTCTGTGTAGAGTAAATCTGTGCATCTTCAAGGCTGAAGTAAATTCAGTAACCTTTCCTGAGGGTAAAGGAAATATACTTAGCATGATTCAAGACCTGTTAGTTCCACTTAGAAATGCCCTCATTGTCATTAAAGAACCAGCAGATTATTTAAATTCCTACAAAATAAATATTCACATAGGAACAATTTAAAGACAATTTCATTATTTATTTGTTGTATTTAGTTATGTATAATGAATAATGGAAGATTATAAGCATAATACGTCTTGTACATTTCTAAATATGTAAAAATTATAACTTTAAAAAGGGACAGACTTTCTCAAGAATTATAGTCAGTCTTCTATTTATATATAAAAATGCAATGGTGATCGAGTACTTTACAATGCTGGAAAGATCCACACTACTTTCATTCACAATTGTACTATTTAAAATAATTGTACTAAATTATTTTCTTACTGGGGATTTTGTAAAAGTGCTTTACAAGAGGAAAGAGACTTTCTTTTGGCTCCTCACAGGAGCATCCGGAATGCCACTGTTTCAGGACTTTCATTGTGATGTACAAAATGCTGACACTGATTATACACTTGAAAATGATGAACTGTTTTCCTCATTAGTATGGGAAGCATTATAAGCCCTTAAAATAAGATATTTTGCATAGATTTTATCCGCCAGGACATTGGTAATTTCAAACCCTCCAGAATCTTGAAGAAGCCAAATTAGTCTGAGAAAATGAATATAGACTGTCATTATTACTGTTATATCAATTGTTACTGGGTAATAATTGTCAATAACAATTTTACTATTAGCTTTTTAATCAACTAAAAAGTGTGGAATACAGAGAATCATAATAGAGAAACAAAAAGCCCAGCATTAAATTTTTGCAATGTGAAGTAAGAATACAGATAAAAATCCAAATGTAAAAAAGTAACTTTGGATGATAAAGTGAACTAAAGTAGAATTTCAGTGTTACTTGAGAATTTGTTCTAAATGGCAAATAATAAGAGCTGAGGACTCATCTCCTTAAAAACCTTTATGTATTTAAAACCATCCCCAACATTTGATTACTAAAAAGTAGGAATTATAGCTCTAATCAGAAAATACCATCTGACTTTATAAGTTATTAAAAAATAAAGCAAAATTTGGTTTATAGAAGAAAATTTTGGATCTGTAGTAGCTGATTCTTTCCAGAATTTTCCAGTAATTTTTCAAACAAGCTCTTAACACTGAATAAGAAACTCAAAGCTCAGGAAAAATACCACTTGCATGTACTGACATTTTGTTTTTAGACTGACTGGCTAGTAGCTAAAATAAATGATCATTTAAACTTTAAATGGGAAGAAAGGAAAGAATTAGCTTAGAAAAGGATCAAGGTAGAAGGCAGTGTGAAGAAAGGTAGAACTGCTATAGATGTACTAATGCTTATTTATTTCAATGGAAAGAACTGGTAAGTATGTAGGCATAGTACTAAACACTGGCTAAGGAGACAGTAACTTTGAGAAGGAGCTGAGTGAGTCTTGCTGACGATCAGTTTATTTTACCATTCCCTTGTACGTTGGGTCTAAGTTGTGTTGAGAATTATCTCCAGATCTTAAGGAAGTATTTTATTACATCGTTATCAATTATTGGTTCTAAATTACAAACATACTTACATGTGAAAAACAAAACAGTTCCAAATCTCTTTATGGATCTGGTTTGGGCATGACAATGTTGAATATTTTTAAAATAATGGAGCTAAGAACAATATGAACTAAAGGGTTAACCACATTTGCACAGTAGTTTTGGAAAAAGGTGTGACAAAAATGTGGTATGCATCACCGATATTCTAGTGCATATAAAGTATTTCTTAATAAGGAAAAGAAGAAAAAACAAGGATGATGGGTAAGGAATACTTAAAACAATAATAACTACAAAATTTAGTCCAGAACTAAACTGTGCTTAAATGTGAAGAAAAGAGAATTTTAAAATCTCCATATTTACATGTAAACTATGGTTTGCAAGTATGAGGTTGGGCATTAGCTACTATTAATCTTTATTTTTTTATTTTCATTTTTTAACATCTTTATTGGAGTATAATTGCTTTACAATGGTGTGTTAGTTGCTGCTGTATAACAAAGTGAATCAGCTATATGTATACATATATCCCCATATCTCCTCCCTCTTGCTTCTCCCTCCCACCCTCCCTATCCCACTCCTCTAGGTGGTCACAAAGCAACGAGCTGATCTCCCTGTGCTATGCGGCTGCTTCCCAGTAGCTATCTGTTTTACATTTGGTAGTATATATAAGTACATGCCACTCTCTCACTTTGCCCTAGCTTACCCTTCCCCCTCCCCATGTCCTCAAGTCCATTCTCTATGTCTGCGTCTTTATTCCTGTCCTGCCCCTAGGTTCTTCAGAACCACTTTTTTTTTCTTTTTTAGATTCCATATATATGTGTTAGCATATTTATTTTTTCTCTTTCTGACTTACTTCACTCTGTATGACAGTCTCTAGGTCCATCCACCTCACTACAAATAACTCAATTTAGTTTCTTTTTATGGCTAATATTCCATTGTATATATGTGCCACATCTTCTTTATCCATTCATCTGTCGATGGACACTTAGGTTGCTTTCATGTCCTGGCTATTGTAAACAGAGCTGCAATGAACATTGTGGTACATGACTCTTTTTGAATTATGGTTTTCTCTGGGTATATGCCCAGTAGTGGGATTGCTGGGTCATATGGTAGTTCTATTTTAAGTTTTTTAAGGAACCTCCATACTGTTCTCCATAGTGGCTGTATCAATTTACATTCCCACCAACAGTACAAGAGGGTTCCCTTTTCTCCACACCCTCTCCAGCATTTACTGTTTGTAGATTTTTTGATGATGGCCATTCTGACTGGTGTGAGGTGATACCTCATTGCAGTTTTTTTTTTTTTTTAAATTTTATAGCTACTTTTTATTTATTTATTTATTTATTTTTGGCTGTGCTGGGTCTTCGGTTCGTGCGAGGGCTTTCTCTAGTTGCGGCAAGTGGGGGCCACTCTTCATCGCGGTGCGGGGACCGCTCTTCATCGCGGTGCGCGGGCCTCTCACTATCGCGGCCTCTCTTGTTGCGGAGCACAGGCTTCAGATGCGCAGGCTCAGTAGCTGTGGCTCACGGGCCCAGCTGCTCCGCGGCATGTGGGATCTTCCCAGACCAGGGCTCGAACCCGTGTGCCCTGCATTAGCAGGCAGATTCTCAACCACTGCGCCACCAGGGAAGCCCGCATTGCAGTTTTGATTTGCATTTCTCTAATGATTAGTGATGTTGAGCATACTTTCATAATCTTTAAATAATTTAGAAAACTATAGAAAATCACAATCTGATTTGCCTTTTTTAATCACACTACCAGAAACTTAATGTTTGACTATGGACATTATCTCAGTCTCCTTCATTTCTACTTGGTCTATTTGCCATTTTAGCCACTGCAGAAACCAAACCAAACCAAAATTCATTTTATTCAGTAATACAAATACACATGAAACATCATTGTTTTTAGATACTGAAATGTGACATTTTTCTAGTATCACTTGATAAAGGCAAGGTTTTCAGAAATAAAATTGTATCTTTCATTTTCGTCTAGTTCCATTAAGTTTTTCTACTTTACAATCTGGATTTTATATACAGCCAGTAGAACCTACATTTCAAGTGTGAGAAAATTTTAAATAAAATAAAGTGGAATGTGTTTAAGCAGCACTGCTCTCTGACACTGATGGTTTTGTTTTGGGATACAGAATATAAAACCATTTCCTCAAGATATTTTGTGTTCAGCATAAAATATTTAAAACGTCTCATTTCCAAGAGATCTGGTGGGAGTTCATGACAGATGTGTTATTTCTTCCTTTTTTTTTAAACAGCATTATTTTGTCTAATTATCACTGATGAGTTACCCATGGCAGTATGAAGTTATTGAAAGAAAAGTAGACCACTTCTTTAGAGAAAAGAACAAACTGGGATAAGATGGAAGAAAGGCACTTATTTATTTATTTTTTGCAAGGTATTCCATAGCAAATGCCCACAAATGGCCCACAGAGAGTTCATTTATTTATGCATCACCATATGATCAGTCCGATTGCCTTTAGTCTCAAACAGAGAAAGCCTTGGTACAAAGCAAAGCATTCTCCAGGTGTTACTTTAGGTTTGTCATTATTTCCTATTTATAGCCTCTGTCTAGTAAAAGAAGACAAATTACTCTAAATGGGGGTAAATGTGATTAAATGAGTGCTCTGAAGATAAGAGGGTACATGGACAAGGGTCATTAACACAAGTGACCTCTCTTTGCCCAGACCATATTTTTATTTTGTGGATTTGAAAAAAACCCTAAAAAACTACAAAGCAATAAGAATTTCTACTACATGTATGCAAAGAGAAATAATCTCTTTTATCCTAATAAGCATTTTCATGCTTTTGCAGTATTTTAATAACACACTGCTAGTGCCAAATTACTCTCAGAATACACTAGAACAATATTGGAGAAATTATTCATCCCAAGGAGACTAATTGGAAACACTGAAGAAACATAGTTATAATCAGACTAGATACAAGGACCAGAATGTAAATTAGTGGATACCAAGATCATCTGAATCAAATGAAAAGTTTAAATTTGTAAAGTTTCAATTAAAACATCTATACTCTTTCTTTCACCTGATTGTAGCCCCATATGGCAAGGTCAGCCCTTTCAGTGAACAAACAGCTCAGTCGCCTCCAGTGTAGCTGTTATCTTCCTCAACAAGGGGAGACATGTGGCACAGCCTAAAGCTGGGGCATGAACCCTGGCTAAGCTTAAGACATTTATCTGACAGCATCAGCTGACACTCCACAAACACATTTGCTCTCCATGACCTCAGAGCATTCGTGATTAATCAAAAATGTATCTTGGATCTTGAGAACAAGCTACAACCAGGCACACACAAAAAAGAATATGCTCTAGATCTTGCTTATCGACTCAAGAGGTATACTGAATTTAGAAATAGCAAATAGAATAAAATGATCAATATGTTCTCACTTGTCCGTGGAAGAGCAAACTTTATCCCTCAAGCAAAAGACATTGATCATGTAAATGTTTCAGAACTGCTTTGGAACTAAAGAATGCAAAATGTACATGGCTTACTGGGGGTGGGGAAGGAGGCCTACCAAAGAGGAGCTTTTGCTTTAACTTTAGAAAAAAATCTACAGCTTAGGGACATAAAGTGTATATTTGTAGTGTGTTATACTTTTAAAAACCTGTGTTCCACTTAAAACCTTTCTTGGTAACATGTTGCCAAATGTTCTTAATAAAACATTATAAAAGAGACTTTAAAACTTAACGTAGGAACATTATTTGTGCAGGGAAAACTTCCTACCCCAATTTAAATGAGACACAGTTATAACATATCCCCTACGCACTGTTTACAATTTATAATTTATAATTTATGTCTCTTGGTTCAAACTCACTATTTTCTGCAGTCATCTGCTAAGTAATAAGATTAGCATGTGAATATTGTAATATTCTGCTTCCCAACACAGTATCATTTAGTATATTTTAATTTTCTTTCGTACTTTTCACTTTCTAATAACAATACTGAACTCTAATTAAAGCAATGGGAAACAGAAGTCATATGCCCCACCCTTGATAATATGAAAATGATTATTATTAAAAAAATATCCACAATTGAAATTATTAAGTCCCCTTCTTGCCTGGTTACCCACTGGTTAGGTTACAGTTGTTCATGAGCCTAGAGCAGATCGTTCCACTAAAGAAAAACTACTTGTCCTGGTCCCTGTTGGCATGGCAAACAAGCTTTCATAGCATGTGCTCACTCTATAAAATGGTGGTACTAATTAGAAGAGATAAACTCATGCTGAGACATGATATGAATAGGCTTTATGTATCTACTAAGCTCACAGCAGTACTAGATTTATACCGTTGTTGCTTTAAACTAACACTAATCAGAAAATTCAACTTCTAACTCTGTATGATAAGAAAGCAAAAGTGATTG
Organism: Balaenoptera musculus; assembly: GCF_009873245.2. NCBI lineage: Eukaryota > Metazoa > Chordata > Mammalia > Artiodactyla > Balaenopteridae > Balaenoptera > Balaenoptera musculus. The sequence continues at coordinate 74,308,419 of NC_045787.1, forward strand.
AGTTGAAGAAACAGAACCTCAGCCCCTCATTTTTGGTTTCACTTCTAAAATGTTTCCTGTGCACTTAGAGGCTGCCCAGCACTTCTCTCCCATATGTTTACCTAACTTAAATTCTTCAAACATGAACTGCAAGTACCAGATAGCACAGCTGTATGTTTTGACATCCATGGTGAAAATGAGCAGAAAATCTAACTGTTCCATATCAAGAAGTATTTTTACTAGTGCTAATGTGCCTTAAATACCTTGTTCCACAGATGAGTGGCCTGGCACCTGCTGCATGAGAAATAGCCAATTACTGTTCAGTGTCTCTAATTTTCTGATTCAATTAGCATGCTTCAGAGCTTTCCAGTTTAATTGCAAACTACTTCACAGTTAGCTCTCTGATTAATCATTGCCCATCTGCAAGCCATCGGAAAACTTAGTGGAACAAATTTGTGTACTTTGGAATGCTGGGAGCTTAGCAAATCAAACTTGTTTTGGTATATAAAGCTTTAATTTTGTTTGCCCTTTTCAGCTGCACTTGTAAGAAGCTCTGTACTGATTAAACAGGAAGTCCGGACAATAATATGCTACATTATGCATATAATTACTGTAAATACAACCGAGATTGTAGAAACATCATTTAAGGTTAGGCACTAACATGAATGAAGAAGGAGGTCAAGAAAACACATTTGGAATCAATTTCTTTCCATTATGACCAAATGTAAGTATCAAGGGAAAAAAAAAAAAGCTGTGTGACACACAGTGATGTCATTACAGCACCTGTTCCCCCGAAGGCATTTTAAATTCTGGCTTTTCATGTATTCATAAAATCTTTCTTGTTATTTAATTAGTAGAGTACTAAGTTTTATAAGCTTTGTTTACAAAACATATATTAGGGATTTTAAAGCAAACTGGCACCACATTGTTTATGCTTCATTTTCCCAGCTTTCTTGCTGGTCCACTGAATGTATGAATGATAATGTCAGAAAACAAAACTATTTTAATCTAAGTTTGGCTGGAGTTTAGATTACGTCTTAACCCATAATCACGATTTCTTCATTTTTGAACAATGAAACATGAATTGCATATTTTGTTCACTCCTATGAACAAACACCAACCACAGAGGGGATTTTGCATTGTATGAGGAAGGAGGCTCTAAAAATTATCTCTAGAGTCCATTCCAACACTCAGTCTCTCTAGTTCACATTTTACAAAATTTGGAATTACTCTAATGTAATATATTTTATTATATATAATTTTAAAAAGCTTCTAAATACATCTACTATGTAAGAGTTTTCATTTCAAATTATAAATTGTAAACTCAGGAGGGCAGGGGCCATGTATCCAGCTCAGCACTGTATCTCTGGTGCCTCACAGAGGACCTGCACGTTCTTGGTGCTCAGTTAACATTTTGGATGAAGGAAATGGAAGCAGTGTGGGTTCTGAATTTTTCATGTCATGTCACAGTGCCAGGTTGGACACTGTGTTCTCCTTCTGTAACCTCAACAGGATGCAGTCATGTTATCTCATAAAGATGTTGACAAATATCATCATTCTATAAATACTTGGCTGAAAGAATTATACAGAGAGAAGAATGCTTTGCTAATTATGATGTCCTGTAACGCTTTGTTGTTAGCAACAAACAACGAAAAGCAGAATTTTCCTATCTTTTATGACGATCCTTAACATGTTATGAAAACGTCTAAAAACTGAAAGTTAAAACCCAAATGACAGCTCTAAAAATAACATTAAAGTTGGAAACATGGTTTCTGGAAATTGCATGATGAAAAAAGTTCACTTAAAAATTTTTACCAACAGTCAGAGATATTCAGTGTGGAGTGACTTTCTGACTCTCTTAACAGTGGACACGTGTGAGGCCGAGATTCCATGAGCGCTCTAGAAGTTCCTATTCTGTCTCTGTTAAGAGGTATAAAACTGAAGTGGGCTGACTTCAAGCTTCTCTGAACTTCAATGTAGGCAGCCAAAGTAAGAAATGCTGAGAAGGCATAATCTGATCATAGCAGCTTAAGCAAGTGAGCAGGCATGCTGCCACGTTCTGCTGCCCACGAGCAGGGAAGCACGGCTGGAATCCCCACTGAGATCAAATTACAAAATAATCAAGCTTTGTGGCCAGGCAGGCACGAGAGGCTATTGTGAGGTCATGACATAAATCAGGGACTAGCCTGGGCAAAACTGTGCAGTCAAAAAACAACACTTTTTATACCATACTTATAGCGTGGTTGTCTATGGAAAATAAACTGTTAATGATGCTCAGTTTTTTAATTCAGGAAAGGGCAAATGGCTCTCCCCACACAAGCTCCCACCAATTGAGCCTTATGTTTAGAAATAAGCAATTAAACCCCACACATCAAAGAAAAACAATGAGCTGTCCAAAATGGAATTTAGCCAAGGAGAGACCAAACTGGGCCTTGCTCCCTGTCCTGGGGTTTTCAGTCCTACCTCTACCTCATACCTACTGTGTAGCCGAATGTCTATGCATATCAGAGAGTAATGATGGAACAACTGAGCGGATAATGAATGAAAATGATTGTAAAGCACACTGAAAGTGCTTAAAGGACCCAAATATGATTTGAGAGGGTAGCGCATTTTGGGCCAAGAGAGTCATTTCTGGAAATAATCCCATTATGCAAAAAGAGCAGAATATTCTTGGGGAAGCTGGCTGATATAGATGGCTCTAACATGGCACCAAACCCCAGACAGTGATAGTCTATAGAGAAGTGTTAATGTTTGTATATGGTTCCTAAAGCTGAACCTGCTATAGAAATTACATTTTATTTCCTGAGAAGTTTCAACATGATTGTCTGTGTTATACTAAATATAAAAGACAATGAAATTATAGAATATAGTTAGCCTCTCAATAGAAGAAAAATATAAAAATCAGGGTGGAGATTTCAGAGACAATAGCAGAACTCCTAGAGAACTACTGTTTGGCAAACTTTTGCTGGGGTGACCATAATCAACATGGATGGACCAGCTATTTCGAAGCCAACAAACAAGCAAAAACCTAAATGCAGTGTAATCAAGGCTTTTTGGTAAACAATAGAAGCAGGCATACCAACAGATCAATGGCACACCACTTTGTGAGAACTTCCAACAGGGGTTTCAAAGAAACACTTTTAGGTGGTTCAATGTGACCTGAGGGCCATGTGTTGGTTTTTCACTTGTACCCCTGATGTACTGATAATTACCATCAGTGATATCTTTCTGAGACATAAAAGCAATACACCTATTTGCGCACTACAAATTCAAAGAGTGTTTTTAACTTTTAAAAGGAAAAATACAAGCGACTATAAAGTTCACAAGAATTTTTAAAAAATGAAAATAAAGGCAAAAAGTAGTCACTTTTAGATAGGAAATCTTATAAGAGATATGAAATTTAACATCTACTGTACTTTAAGCCTATAACTTATTGATAATTTAAAATTATAATTAGTGTTCTTGGGACCGAATGCTACACAGAAAACTAAATATGCACATATGTATGAGATGTGAGATGCTGCTGCAGAAGAGAAATACCCTATTTTTAAAGCAAAAAAAAAAAAAAAATCCTACTGAAGTCTATCCTTTCATTTATATGTCTCATATAAATTACACATAATTTTAAATCTTCAACACGTTGAAAATGGCCAGGTCTTATGGCACTTCTCCTTTATTATCTCCCATTTTCACTTGGCCATGGCAATGGAGACTTTCTAGAGAATATTAGGGATTAAAAATTATATACTTTGAATTGACCCAAGAAATGACCACTAGAAAAAATTAATTTTTATTTATATAAATCTGGTAAAAATATATGCATAATAATTTTTCTACTCTAAAGGCATTTTCTTATGCAGTAACACCACAAAAATAGCTTAAGTTTAAAATAGTGGATTTCCCATATGGTTAGTCCACAGCAAGATAAAGTTGTAAATGAGGGGACTATGTGAAGAAAACATAAAAATGCCTTAAGGGCACATACAAAAAATGTGATTTTGCATGATTTACATACACAATTTTATTCCCCAAAATTCAAAGAGAAAAGCTTAATATGTCATAATTTAAACTGTATTCCTCATCAAGTATTCCTGATTACGTATTTAACTCTAAGATGCATAACTCAATTTAGAGCATAATGTGGGAGAGGAGTTAGTAAGAATCTAACCTTTTGCATTTCTTGACTTTTTTGGGCTTGTGGTAAAGCTGTATTTATAGAGATTCCACACTTTCAAATTTAAGTCTTGAAATGTCAGAAAAATCCCAAAGCTGAGATCTCACAGAAGGTGATTTTTAACAGTCCTTAAAAGTAAAGACTTTATGATCTTCTGACAACTGGAGCTTTCACATTTTAAGATTTAAAATTTTCAGTCCTAATATTACATAAGCACACACAGTGGTATGCTTTTAAAGATTCCATCACCTTTGATAAACCTGGAAAGAAGAAGAAAATAAGAAAATAGAGAAAGTTGTGAAGTTCAGGAATATTATAGAAGCACAGACATAAAGAATACTTTAAAAGTCTTCTGTATTTAAACGTGGTCCCTCATAAGAATATATTTCCAGTGTAAAAGAAATCACAAGATCCAGTTAATTTTTGATTATTTATAGTAATATAAATCTAATTATCTTGGAGCTGGAACTTGGATGAGGAAATAGAGGCCAAGAGAGGTTAAACGACTTGATCAAGATTATACTGCTACTTAGTTGTAGACTTATACCTTGAATATACCAGGTTTCTTGTCTTCAAGTTTCCTTACCACTCCCATAACTAAAAATTTATACATAATTCTTGGAATTCATTTATTTTCAATGTATTTTCAATGTATCCTCCTACCATCAGTGTGGCCACGGACAAGTCATAAACTCTAGTTTTCTCATCACTTTCCAACTCAACAAATATTTTCCCACTACCTACTATGAGCCAGATGTAGAGATTACAAAGATGATAAGACATGGGCTAATCTTATTTTATGGTTTAGTGAGGGAGAGAGGACTGGCAAACAACTTTCATTAAAGGCAGTACTTAATTTGACTAGAAAGTCATTAAATCCAAGGTGCCATTTAGTTTCTGATCAGCAAGATTAGACTACATGATGTCTAAGTCCTATTCTAAAACAATTTGAATTTCATTTTTCCCCTCTATTCTTATTTCTTTGATGGACTTCTTAATAAGTAATTAATTGATAAGACCAAAATTTCTAAATATTGGAAGTGATTTCAATGGAACACAGTGATACGTTTATGAATAGATATGCAACGAACAAAGCCTTTTATGTGCAAATACGTTTGTGAAATTATGGGTTTCTTTGGTATAGGCCTTTAATGTGTAAATGTTCATTGTAACTCCAGGAGGAAAATTCAATATGCAATGTTTCCTTTTTTTTAATTAAGAAAAAAAATCCCCCCAAAAGGAACTTGTATTACTGTCTCTATATCTCAGGATTAGTATTCTAAGGAGCATAGTTTGAGTAACACTAGCCCCAACTACTGTAATATCCTCTTAACTGGTCTTCTCCATCAACCCATCCTACACATGCACTGGCTAGTTAATCCTACTAATATGTTGCTTTCATCGTATTTCCCTGTTCAGAAACTTTCAGTCATTCTTTGTGGCATATAAATTGAAGTTCATATTCCTCAGCTCTTCTAGATGTTGCTTGTACATTTCTCTTCAACTTAATTTCTCACAATTTCCTTAAACAGACTCCAGCCAAAATGGCACTGAATTTACCAAGCTTTTTCTGTCTGGGATCCCACTATTTTTCTTTGTCTAGATAGCTTCCCCCCTCCACAAAATTACTGATGACTTCTCTGATAAAATCAGTTCAAACTCTGTTGCCTCAATAAATGAACATGATGTGCAACTTCTGACCCTGTTACCTGAACCACTTTCTACAAAACTGTTATGATCTTCTCTTTTCAGTTGTATTTCTCTTTTATGTGTATATTTTATACCTCTTTTGGCTACACTGTGTAAGTTCATTGAGGCCAGGCACATGCTTTGCCTGCCAGAATTTAGTACGTTCTCTTGTACCTAGTATCATTTTAAATGGTGGGAATGGTGAGGCTATTACTGATAAAGTAAAAACCAGAGAAAAGAGAATGTAAACCAGGAGCCTAAATGTTCACTTACAAACTAAATACATAGTAGTTTACAATACATTAACCAAATTTCCCCAAATGTCAAATGGTGACTACTCAGGCAAGAGTTTTCAACTTTGATTGTTGATATATCCTAAATGTATAATTGAACTATTTATTTAATATTGAAACTCTACTATCCAATGTTTTCTTATTTTAAATCCTCTTGAATAGCTTCAGCTTATTACCCATAAAAGAATAGTTTTAGTTCCAAAAGAGATTTCTATCCCAATGAAGAAATTTTAAATAAGAAGGAGGGTGATGCAGTAACAAATATTTTAAAAGGTCACCTATTGTAATTAATAAACTGCTTTGATGAGACTGCAAAATACTTAACAGTCTCCTAATTTTAGACTGTGGTGTAACTTTTTTTGAACATTCTTCACAATTGATTTGGTCTTGCCCATCAAACAAAAGAGTGTTGCCCAGTAATATTCGGCACTGCAATTGTAAATTTTTCTGAAATTTGGATAACATTTAACTTCGAGTGACACAAGGCCTTTGTGAATTCCCACTTCATGAAAAGTTCTCATTTTTAGATATAAAAATTCTTCCCTTTTAGCAACTGAAAGAAACAGCTTTTGAATGTTTTGATTAAGCAAAGCAAGGTTTTTTTAAAGTAAAATATATATATTTAACCACAGATGAAAATGAACTCCTTTTAAAGTATAAAAATAACATCACCTTTCCTGAATATCTGAATATACAGTATTTATTTTTTTATACATTGTGTTATATTCAATAGTTTGGTAATTCTTATAAATGTAATTAATTAGTTATGTCTGTTACTTTAGTTAGTATGTATATACTTTCTTCCTTTTTTTAAACTCTCATTAGAGGATTTGGAAGGTATGAGCCATGACACCAATGACCCTGTTGCTCTCTTCACCACTGTACCTTGGGGCCTAGGACTGTACCTGGCACATAATAGATACTCAATAAATACTTGTTAAATAAATGAATTGCTAGAACATATGCTCCATGAGGAAAAGGAATATATTTGCTAGTTTATTAGTTAAAAATCTGGCCCTTGGATTCATATTTGTAGTGACACCACTCCAAACCTGTTTCCTCACCTGCAAAATGGAGCAGTAATAAAATCTGCCTCATACAGTTATTGTGAGGATTAATCCACATAAATACTTGTGCACGGGGAGCACTCAATACGTTAGCCACTCTTATCAGCATCAACATCATCATTATCGTCCTCATTAGTCTCATTTGCCACTTATCTCCTGTTCAAGCATGCAGCATATGCTCAGTAAATATTTGTTAAGTGAAGAAATGAATCAATTAAGTGCAGCTGTGTCTGCATACACAAGTGGGTCTGACTACCCTCAGTATACTTCTAGGCAAGGTTCAGACAAATAGCAGTTTCAAAAAAGACTCTAAAAATTAGTGTCACTGAATTATTCTCACTTGAACCTGCTGTTTGGAGATCTAGTTACAAAGTCCTAGTCATTCTCTAGTCCTTGGGGAATAGGTGTTCTTTCTATTTCCTTTTTGAACTTCTGATAGTGCCTACCACAGAGGTTTGTATCACTGCCACTAAAAAAAACCCCACAAATCTTATTTAGCAACCAACTCATATAGGTAAAATTTGAAAACAAATGAACACAGGTTATAGAATGGCTAAGTGTTAGAATTCTCATAATATTTAACTACATTATCTTAACAAATCCGGTTTGCAGCATTTATATTTCTTGCAATGTTGCTATACATTGAAGTGTCATAGTGAGAATCATTACTTCTATAGTTTCTAACTTAAAACTGCAGTAAAAAATAAAAATAAAAAAATAAATAAAACAAACTGCAGTGAAAATTATGTATCAATAAACAGTACTAAAGAGTTATATTTCTGTGAACTGCCTCATTGTGAGGGGACAACAAAATAAGTCTCAGGTTGTATGGCTCTGAAATACCTATTTTGTCACTGACAAATCATTTTAGATCTTATATTCATGATATTTCTCATCAGAAATGTTCTATATTAAATAGTACTGATAAATTTTCTAATTTGTTTTGAGCTTCACTATGGAAAGATGCTATCAGGTTATAGAGTAACATTATTATATTTAAGGTCTATATTAGTTCTTTTTTAATTTATAAAAATGAATGTGAACTTTAGTAGCAAAGAGCTTAATTACTTTTTATTAAGACAAGATGAATGGTGAATAATTATTTTAACTGGGTGAACAAAAGAAGGAATGAAGACTGAGACAAGAGTTAATCTTAAATTTCTCTTTTTACTGTGTACATTCTTTGTGCAATTATTTTGTTTTCACTGTATTTTCCAGATTGAAAATAAACTTTAAAAAACTCATAAAATATTCATAAACCCTGATCCCCTTCATCACACCATCTCCCAGAAGTGTACTGAAAAAAGAAGTGCAGGTCCTAAAAGCTGAAGCCAGTGGTTCTCAAACATATGTGTGTACACTGCAGACTAACCAGGGGTACTTGTTAAAAATGCAGATTCCGACTGAATGTCAATATTATGACATAGTACGAGTATGTTTCGTGTTTGGTAATTGCAATCATTGTTGCTTTTGTTGTGGTCATCCATTTACAATGCTTGGTGTCAGTTTACTTATCTCTTGGAAAAATAAAATACAGTGTGTGTGTGTGAAAAAAAAAGGTAATTATCATTAAACTTTTTTTATGAAAAAAAAAATGCAGGTTCCTGGGACACACCCAGGATTTACTTCTGATCTCTTGAGGTGTGGCTCAGAGTCAAATGAGAAAATGTGTCAAGGTAGAAGAAAGAAAACTAACCAGTATTTGTTCTTCTATCTAAAATCTAAAAATGTTCTTCTACTTTCTTCTTTGCCTATTTTTACCTTCTGTGGGCTTAAAGATGGGGCTCTAATTGTTTCTCAGATGCATTTCCAACCCTCTTGGGGATTCTAGAAAGAAGCTCAAGCTGAAGCTGCCTGGTCATTTTAATGCATACTGGACCCAGGGTTGCTGAAATTCCAAACTCTAAACTTGAAAGGAATACTAAACAAACACCAATTTAAAGACACATATAAACCATCTCCCTCCTTACATATTTGTTATAATGAATTGACTACTAATATGTGTTAGGCACTGAGCTAATTAAGTGTTTTATATACACTATCAGTTGCTTTCACATACAAGCCCCCCTGCCCCCAACATGAATACTTCACCAGAAGCAAGAAGGGTGGACAGTTCTGTCTTTGCTACTGATTTCTAATAAACTCTGACTTATTCTTTAGCAACTGGGATGAGTCTCCTAAAGATAAATGAAGGTTGCCAAAGGTGTTGGTGAGAAAAGACCCAGATGTTCAAAGGATGCTTCTCTTCATCCAAGTCCAGCTGTAATCTTGGGAAACTCAAACATCCACATGGATCATCTAGCCAATGCTCTGGGCCTCTCCATTCCTTGATCTTGGATGACCTTCTCCTTCACTCCACTCAACTACCCATTCTTCATGTTTACCTCTGGTCATTGCAACACTCTTCTGCAATAATAAATTTAGACATTCCTCCAATTTGACTACAACCTCCTATCTTTCTAACCATCTTACTCAAATAATCCCCTTATCCAACCTTAAAAAAAACCCAACAATCTTATAGGGCTCCTAGTCCATTCACTCTCCTTTTTCCCTACTAGACTTTTTCTGTTTTCACTTCCCTCCTTAACTGCTTAGAGCCCATGGCCCAACATTTCAATATGTTTTCCTACACTGCCTTGCCTCACTGCCCATTAAGTGCACTTGCCTGGAAAACCCCGAGGTTGGATGAACCCAGCTGACTGGTTTCTCTGGGTAACACACTGTTGCCCCTACAAACAAATCATCATCAGCCATAACTGGGCCCTCAGCACTGCCCAGCCACTGTACTATGTAATCTTAGACAACCCTCCAGATATTATGATTTAAAGAATAAAAAATCATAAAGGTACTAAAGGAAAATAAAAGAGAATTTGTGTATAATTATGGGGTGGGATTTAAGGCATGAAAACAAGACCAGAAACTACAGAAAAAATGATTGACATTTTTGGCTCCATAAAAATTAAAAACTTCTGTATGAAAAAAAAAAACCACCCCATAAGCAAAATGCAAAAAGGCGAAATATATACCACATATAATAAGGATTGTTATCCATCATTTATAAAGAACTCCTACAAATCAATAAGAAAATGATAAAGATTCAGTAGAAAAAGATCTGGTAATTTATAAGATAAATATAAATAGCTAATAATTATATAAAAATATGTTCAACCTTCCTGCTTATCAAGTAAACCCAAATTTAATTGTTTTTGTAGATTAGAGCGATTAAAATAATTAATAACACTTTTGCTTTTTCAGGATCCTTTAGACCTTTAATAGCAGTCGGTACTGTCTACCAGCCCTCTGACTCAGAGCATTTCTCTTCCCCTGGTATTCCTTCCTCTGATTTCTTCTTTAGTTCTCGGAGGTCTCCTTCTTTGCAGCTCCTCAAGGACCTTGCTGCACAGCCACCATTTGCTGGGCTTCTCACTGAACATGCCCTCTGAGGGTGACTTCATCAGTCCAATCACTTGCAAATCTCCATCTCTTGAGTTTCAGTCAATATATCTAATGGCGTAGTTCATTTCTACTTGGCAGTCTTGTAGGCGCCGCCAACTCAGCATGTCAAAACTGAGCTCATCATTCCCCCACAAACGTGCTTCTCTTGCTGACTTCAGTTTCTCTGTTAATGATAGAACATCCACACAATTGCCCAAACCAAAAAAATTTGGGTGCCAACCTTGAGGCTTTCCATTCTAATACCAATTCAGGTCCTGTTGACTCTCCTCACATCAAAATATTTTCTCCATCTCCACTGTCTCATCCCGGTCATCATAATCCAACTAGTTTTGCATTAGTCTCATCATCCCATCATCCTCCAATACATTCCCCTTATCAGAGCTGGAATGATATTCCCTAGAATTACATTCCCTTTCTTTTTTTTTTTAAGTCTATTTTTTAAAAAATAAATTTATTTATTTCATTTATTTTTGACTGTGTTGGGTCTTTGTTGCTTCGCGTGAGCTTTCTCTAGTTGCAGCGAGCGGGGGCTACTCTTCATTGCGATGTGTGGGCTTCTCATTGTGGTGGCTTCTCTTGTTGCAGAGCACGGGCTCTAGGCGTGTGGGCTTCAGTAGTCGTGGCATGTGGGATCAGTAGCTGAGGCTCGCGGGCTCTAGAGTGCAGGCTCAGTAGTTGTGGCGCACGGACTTAGTTGCTCCGCAGCATGTGGGATCTTCCCGGACCAGGGCTCGAACCCATGTCCCCTGCATTGGCAGGTGGATTCTTAACTACTGCGCCAACAGGGAAGCCCCATTCCCTTTCTTAGAAGCCTTCTTTCCAAGTTCTCTTACAAGGTTGAGAAGGCTCGCCACAATCTAGTTCCTGCTCACTCTCCAGTCTCACTTCTTTTCACAATTCTACCCTCATACTCTACTCTACGGCAATACTGGACTTTCTTCAGTCCTCCAATGTACAATGTAGTCTCTTGCCTTTGTCTTTGCCTAGAACCCGGAAAACTATTTTCTGCGCCCCTACCCTTAGCCCTTACACATAATTCCACCCTCACCAAACAGAAGTGGCTAACTCTTACACTTTTCAGTCCTTAGCTTTTTGAGAGCAGGGACTGTGTTTGCTGTTTTAGAGTTGTGTCCTTAGTACTTAGTACAGAACCTGGCATATGGAGGTGCAGAGTGGCTGAACATGAATGAGTATTGTGTCAAAACCCACAATGCTGCATGCTTTACTCTGGCATTGTAAAAGTGGTGATGAATCATTAGAAGTCTTACTGTCACAGATTAGACTAGGCCAAATTGCTTCCCCATATTGCTAAGATACAACATTCTCCCAGATGTTTGCTCACATAATTAAAAAATAAAGATATTTGTTTGGAGTCAAGTCAGTCCTTAGACTTACTCTCTGTTCTTTTCTTTACCCTCAAGCGCAGCAAAAATGGGTCAGAAATGTAGATATCTGGTAGACACGAAAAATTTCTTTATGTCCAAAAACAAATGAAAAATCTTGCCCTAGGAAACTTTTCTCCTCTTGGGCTTGTATTGGCTAATGGCATCACTGATCATCCACCTTGTAAAAGTAGGAAGCACTCATCTCTCTTTCTCATTTAAGCAGCAAGTTGCAGTCTCTGTTGCCTAGCAATGTACTCCTTCCTCTCCCATCTCCATGATAACCATTTTAATTCTCATCACGACCTCCCTGAATATACTTCTAACTGGTCTCATCTTGTTTAATCTCTTCTCCTCCAGTCTATCCTCACATCACCACCACCAATCTGATCATGCTAGTCCTAAACTCATAAAATTCTGGTGGATCCTCACTATCCCTAGAAGATAAAGTCCAAGCTACTCCTTAGCAGAATCCTCTCTATATTATAGACCTTATTTCCCATAACTCTTCATCTCATGGGCACTTGTGCTCAGCCATACTAAATTTTTCCATTCCCTGAAACCCTCGAAGCTAGTCTGTATTCTGTACTTGGGCATAAGATCTTATTTTCCTGTGTAGAATGCCCTATTTTTCTCTAGTCATTACTTCTGGAAACAGTTCAAATTTTACTTCCGGTGAAGCCAGTGACTTCCCACTGCACGTTCATAGCACTTCATGTGTTTTCCTAGTGTAATACTTATCGCATTGCTTTGTAATCATTTATTCACATGCTGTTGTGGGGACTGGTAACCGTTCATGAAAACCTTTGCTCAAACAATTAAAACAAAGCACGTGGATGCCCAGCACATTACATTTTCCAGCCTTCTTTGCCAGGTGTGGCCATTTGACTACATCCTTTCCAATGTTAACAAGTGTGGAATTTATTTGTGTCACTTCTGGCCCATGCCTTAAGGAAGTGGGTATGACTCCTCCGTGTTCTTATCCCCCTCTTCCTGAGGTCTAGAATACTGATGAACCTGCAACCCAGCTGTGACCATGCAGATGACAATACTGCCTAGGTGGTGGTCAAGAAATAGGATGGAAGGAACCTGGTCCCTGAACCTGGCTGTGCGGGGTGATGCCATCTGCTTATCTGGAACGCCCACCTTGGACTGTTTCATGTGAAAGAAATGAACTTCTATATTCTCTATATATCTGGGGTCTTTTTGTTAGGGCAGCTTAGCTTTACCTAGCTAATACAGGCATTTTTCTTCTTTTGGTTTGTTGGTCCCGTAAGCTGGCTTATGCTTCTCTGTGTCTCCTGTGACAAGCAAACAGTACTTAAATTAATGCTAGCTGAATAAACCTTGAAGATAAAATGGTACATTGCCTGTGTTCCATCTTGCAGAAGGAACAGAGGCAAAGAGATAAGAAGAAGCAATAAGCTATGAGAAATGTTTTGTATGTTACCATGTCTGGACATCTTTGGAGACATTTAGGTCTAGCGATAAAGGATCTAAGGATGCTTAAAGAAATGGAACTAGGAAAACAGATGTGGAATCTGAGATCAGGCTAGAATGAAACACTGGTGACCTCTCCAAAAGGAAGGGAGTAAATGAGGACCATCAACTGCACAAGCAGCAGAAATATGGTTCAGTAATACCCATACCTACCGAATACTGGTCTATTTTCCCTCTGGTAATCCTGCTTTATTGCTTAACTGTACGTGAGCTAGTTCCTCAAGACAGGTACTTCCTCTCTTTCACTTCGTCCATCCCTACCATCAACCATGCTTCACAGTATTAATGCCCTTGTACAGCCTCCTCTCCCTGAATGTGAGCTGCCCTCGTAACTTTCTTTTTGAACACAGAATATGGTAGAAGTGATGTTGCCTGACTTTTGAGGCTAGGTCATAAGTTTTGCAGCTACTGTCTGGGACTCTTGGAGTACTTACTTGCTCTTTGAATGCTCCCTCTTGGAACCCAGCACATGCTGCAGGAAGCCCAAGATACATGGAGAGGTCATGTGTAGTGCTCCAGTAGACAGCCCCGGCTGAATTCCCAGCCAAGAGCTAGCATCAACTGCCAGCCTTGTGAATGAGCTACTCTGGGTGTCCAGCTCAGTGACCTTTCAGATGACTCCGGCCCCAATGAGAATTTGACTCGAACCATATGAGAGATCCCAGGCAAGAACCTCCCAGCTAGCTCAGTCAACCCATGGGACCATGAAAGATAATAACAGCTTGTTGTTTTAGGCCACTACATTTTTAGATGGTTTGTTATACAGAAGTAGATCACCAGAACACTAAAACTGATATAAACCCGAGCTCTGTACAATGTTTTGAAGACTTTTTCAGCATTACTTGGAAGTGGTTTGGGCTATTAAAGAACAGTGCCTCCTCAAAACCAATGTAACAGCCTTACTTTTTTCTTGACTTAATGTTTTTTTTCTCTTAAGTTTCAAAATCATCATAAAAAATAAGGAATGGGGGCTTCCCTGGTGGCGCAGTGGTTGAGAATCTGCCTGCCAATGCAGGGGACACGGGCTCAAGCCCTGGTCTGAGAGGATCCCACATGCCGCGGAGCGGCTGGGCCCGTGAGCCACAACTACTGAGCCTGCGCGTTTGGAGCCTGTGCTCCGCAACGGGAGAGGCCGCGACAGTGAGAGGCCCGCGCACCGCGATGAAGAGTGGCCCCCGCTTGCCGCAACTAGAGAAAGCCCTCGCACAGAAACGAAGACCCAACACAGCCATAAATAAATAAATAATTTAAAAAAAAAAAATAAGGAATGTTTGAGGAGGCTATTCAAAACCTATTTTTCCTTCAATGTGCTTACTTCTTGAGTGGAAAAAGACACAGAACTATTGTGGAAACAACAAATGGACTAAATTATGCTTAACTTCCTAAGAAGGACAAATTGGAATGGAACATGGAGTCAAAAAGTGCAAACATATCAGAACGATATTTTGTAGTAATGCACAGATTGAAATTGGCAGCATTTATTACTAAATGGACATAGTTGGAATATAGTCACTGTGGTAACCAATCAGAAGAAATTGTCAAGACCTAGTCTGGTATCTACCCCATATATCCCCCATCAAATCAGATTATCCTCATTTAACCATCTTCTCAATCTGTGGCACTCCTCCGTACTACAGCTCTGGGATAACTTTTCTCTGCAAAATCAATCATTTGCTTCCAAATGAAAGTATCCTAAAGGCTTGGTAATCTTAGAAGAGGGCAAGACTATCTGAATCCTGAAATAATTTAAAAATATATAAAGTTTGAATGCAAGGAGTTTAATTTCAAGTTTCAATTTCCATGCCTTCTTCTCTATCTACCTCTCAAACACCAAGTGTCTTAAAGCTGTTCGTGGTCCATCACTGCAATATCTTGACTTGTAGGCATTCCTATGCATGAAATCTTTCCTGAACCTCCATGATAACTTCCTTGTGTCCCATTCTTTCAGTGATTTCACTAAATAGCTGACTGACCTGTTTGAAGAAAAAACTCAAGATGACTCTCATGGCCAAGTCACATGGATTCTATTCCTGTATGTATTTGGATTCTATCACCTCTCTTCATTTTCACTCTCATCATCAGCATTTAGGCCTTATTACCTTTTGCAGGGACTACAATAATGACCTTTAGGCTGCATTTTCCCTATCTTCAGACTTTCCTTCTCAGTATATTTTACTCATAGCTGCTAGATCAATCTTTTTGAAGTATAGCTCTGATAGTTCATTTCCTTACTTAAACACCTTTGCTCCTACGGGCTTAAAGAAAAAAAATATACCCCGCCCCCTTAGCCTATCATTTAATATCCTCTGTCATCTCATTCCCAAATAATTTATAACTTTATTTTCCTTATTCTCCATTCACACTCATGATGCATCTACCAAACTCCCCTCTTGCTATTGTCAATGCTTACGTAACACATTCTATACTTTCTAGCCCTTGCTCCTATTGACAATCCTCACTGAAATATTCTTCTTCCCTTCTGTGAATCTCCAAATCCTACCTATCTTTCCGGGTTCAGCCTTAATAGACCTTCCCTCCTCAATCCCCGAATGTCTTGTTGGCTCTTATAATTAGATAGAATTACACCTTCTTCCAAATTTTTCTATTACTAATATCAATATCTGCCTTGTGATCCTTATTCCTTTCTCTTTGAATTATTAAATTTATAAAATTTTATCTCCTTCCTACTGTCCTTTATTCTATGAAAAGCAGAATATTCTGCACATGTGGTAAGTGCTCAATAATTATGGTTGCATGGGGGGGATGTTATTATTTTAATATGTTACTCATTGTAGATAATATTTAAATTTACCAGTGGTCATAGAGAGACTAATATGGGGAATGCAGTGGTGAGAGAAAAGAGAGATTTTTTTTTTGGTGGGAAAATAAGAATCAAAAATACCACAATGCCTGCCATACACACAGCTCTCTTCTCATATTACTTTTCCTCATTTAAAAAGACAAGTTTGGTTAGATCTTCCTGTCATGTTGAGAAAAAGGATAATCCATTTCTCTATTTTCACATTTATTTAGTTCTTATTCATCTTTATACCTATTCTCTTTTCAAATCTTATGCTATGAGATAGCTCCATCTCATCTGTCCTAATAACTACTGGTTCTCTCATTTGTTTGCTTTTCCCTTTGGGTTTTGATACTTCATGCATATCTCTCGCCTTTATGAACACTTGGGAGTTACCTTGCTTTGGTATATAACACTGGTCTCGCTTACCCTTTGAGTAAGCACTTATAGTCTTTAAGTCTTTTGTTTAAAACTTTCCTTCTTATTAACATAAGCTTACTTAAATCATTTTATGACACCATTATTTAAGTAGCTAAATAATCCTACAGACGGCAAACTGAATGAAAATGTCACCTCATGTATGACATGGAGCCTTTATATTTTTTAATAAGTGCCTCTCATACAACTCCTTTCTATTTCCTACGTAATTTTCTTGCTCAATTTTATGTTTCTGTGATGCCTCCATAATTAATTCAAACAACCACCCAAGTGAAAGTTTAATCTTAATGAAAAACATTTTTAAACAAAAATAATGCAGGGAATTTATAGATCGCATTGTTTCTTACCACTTCAGCATGGCACATTTTCCCTGTTCATATTGGTACAGTGTAGCATTTTATGCCGTTACATGTAAAATAATTATTTTTTACAAATAAACCCCCTACTAAGTGGGTAGAATGAAGCATATTTTAATATAGATATTTTAATTTCTCTTAATTAAGACCTTGCAGAGATTCTGCATTCATGCTCTAAGGAAAGTTCATGTTCACATATTTAAAGAAGCAGTTTGCTTTAGGGCTTAACCATTAAAAAAAAATGCCTCTAACACTTGGATCCCATATTACTTTAACGGCATAATCTCAGACATATAATATTTTATAAAATAACTTGCAATACATCCCTCAGAGTGACCACGGGAGGAATATTTTAGTAAGGATGATTTTCAGAATTTGGAGGCTGGGTTAAAGGGCTCAGAGAGGTCTGAAGTATGTACGTTTAACAAAGTCATAAACTATACACAATTGATCTCGAGATGGAACTCAAGGTTTCTTGTTTCTAATCCTTTGTTGATTATCCTTGCGTAGTAATTTTGCTTTCACTTATTTCTAAATTGGCAGCACCAAGGCACTGAATTTATTAATGAATTCAGCATATATTTTAAAAACGCCTGCTTATTCTGTGTCAAGCACTTGTCCAGATGCCGGAGACATATCTGAGCAAAACTAACAAAACTCACGTTCCAGTGGGGGTAGGAGAGGCTAATAACAAATTAGAAACATAACAAATCACCCTAATATGTAGAGTTTTGGACTGTCATTAATGTTATAGAAAAACAAAACAGCACAGAGAAGAGGCAGAGATGCAATTTTAAATAAGGTAGTCAGGATAGGAATTATTGAGAAGGTGACATTTTAATAAATACCTGAAGGAAATGAGGGGGTGACCCTTGTGGATATCTAAGGGTAGAACATTCTAGGCAGAGGCCAGTGCAAAGAAGTTGCAATCAATCATTCATGGCATGTCAGTCTCTGATGAAACCAGGAAACTAACATAGTCAAAGCAAAATTCTATAGATGAATACTCAGAAAAATCATGTTCTATTTAACACTGATCTAGTAATTATTTACAGAATACAAACTATATGCAAGGCATTGAAAGAATAATGATAAAAAGATAGACACAGTTTTTGTCCTCACAAGGCTTACAGCTTAATGGAGGTGGGAGAGACAAGTATCAATAAATAGATACCATATAGTAATATACACTATGATAAGGGTGGTACAGGCTGCCATGGGGGCAGAGGATAGGATCTCTCCCAGATTACAGGAGATGTGATTTTAGAGAGAAAACTACTGGAGATTAAAGTCTTTCATTTCTACTCCCAACAACATAGACATCAGATTTTATATAGAATCAAGTAGTAAACACTTAACATGTATGTAATCCTCACAACACCATATGAGGTCAGCCCCATTATTATCATCGTTTTATAAGTGAAGGAATGAAGCACTGAGAAATAAGGCAACTTGTCCAAGGTCACAGAGATAGAAAGTGGCAGAGACAGGGTAAGTACTCCGGCAGTATGGGTTCAGAGTCTGTGCTCTTTTTTTTTTTTTAACATCTTTATTGGAGTATAATTGCTTTACAGTGATGTGTTAGTTTCTGCTGTATAACAAAGTGAATCAGCTATACATATACATACATCCCCATACCTCCTCCCTCTTGTGTCTCCCTCCCACCCTCCCTATCCCAACCCTCTAGGTGGACACAAAGCACCAAGCTGATCTCCCTGTGCTATG
Source organism: Balaenoptera musculus (assembly GCF_009873245.2). Taxonomy (NCBI): domain Eukaryota; kingdom Metazoa; phylum Chordata; class Mammalia; order Artiodactyla; family Balaenopteridae; genus Balaenoptera; species Balaenoptera musculus. The sequence goes on from NC_045787.1 coordinate 74,327,278, forward strand.
CGGCTGCTTCCCACTAGCTATTTTACATTCGGTAGTGTATATGTGTCTATGCCACTCTCTCACTTTGTCCCAGCTTACCTTTCCCCCTCACCGTGTCCTTAAGTCCATTCTCTATGTCTGCGTCTTTATTCCTGTCCTGCCCCTGGGTTCTTCAGAACCTTTTTTTTTTTTTTAGATTCCATATATATGTGTTAGCATACGGTATTTGTTTTTTTCTTTCTGACTTACTTCACTCTGTATGACAGTCTCTAGGTCCATCCACCTTACTACAAATAACTCAATTTCGTTTCTTTTTATGGCTGAGTAATATTCCATTGTATATATGTGCCACATCTTCTTCATCCATTCATCTGTCAATGGACACCTAGGTTGCTTTCATGTCCTGGCTACTGTATATAGAACTGCAGTGAACATTGTGGTACATGCAGAGTCTGTGCTCTTAGCTACTATCTTACACACATTCTGAGCAGCATGCCTGTGTAATAATTTGTTAACGAATAAAGATCTTCAGGTATGTTCTAGCTGCTTATAGGTAAGGCTTGGTATAGACTATCTGAATAGTTTGATTCTAGAATGACTTTTTATCAGCATGACTTAGAATGCAGAAAGTCAGTTTTGTCTAAAAATTAAAATCAAATCGTCTTGCTCAGACCGTGGAATGAACTTCTGACATTGGTATTCACTAGCCCATTAATATAAAAAGTCTGCACTAGGAACAGCTCTTTGGAATCCTCTCTCCCCTGACTTCCGACGTTCTCAATACATAGACAATGATCTCTTTTGAGTGCTGTCTATTGAGTGCAGCAGATTTTGTTCAATGTCCTGGGTCCATAAATTCATTAAAAAAAATCTGTCCTCTAGAGCCTCAGCCCTGCTCTCAGATACTACCTTCACAGATAGAAGTCTGTTTGGCTCTTGCTTAGAGTCGGTAAAAACACCAGGGATGCTCTGGACCAAATCACAGATTACATGACTTCTTCCAGGCTACCAGAGAGTTGTCAGACGATAACCATCCTGAGTAGAAATTGCACTACTGACCTAGATAAAACACCTAGATGAGCTCAGAACAAAGGCGCATGTGGGTGTGGGAATGGGCTGTGGAGCCTTGCAGAACTAAGTATTTGCTCTGCTGGATTTCTGAGAGCTGATGATATCCCATTTTCATCATGCCCCGCTCCTTGACTAGTTAGACAACTGGAAATTCTAACTGGGGATTGCACAAATTCTATCTGTTTTAGAAATAGCATCCTCTGACAATGATAAGTGACACAAATTCTGGTTGGAATTCTTAGAAAGACATAAACAACAGGAAGAGCAATTGTATATGAAAATGCAGAAATGGCAGGCAAGGGAATTAGAATCCTATCATTTTTAAGACCATGGATACTTTTCTAATAATATCTATAGCAGAAAGCCATTGAGTGATTTAGAAAAAACTGTATGAATATTTATATAGCTTACATGTAAACATCTTTGCTGTACAACTTGGTTATTTTCAGGTATGTACACAACATTAGATAACAGTGAAGCTTCATGTCTCATAAATCATTCTGAAGGCTGGACCCATCAACATGGAATATCCTAACAGCTTAACTGATGGGGGTGGGGGACACGACGTTTGAGAAAAGTCACATTAAGGTATAAATTTCAAAAAGAATAGGAAGAAAAAAGATTTTATCAACTGAATTTGAGAGTGATGCTAGTAATAATGATAAAAAATAAAAAGAAGTCAGAATAGGATGAAAGAAATTTGGCAAAAATAGTGATTAAAGATTAACGCTGAATTGAAATGGACTAATAATGCTATTTGATGAGTGTTACCATCTCAGGCAGGAGAAGGCGTCATGATCAGTTTTCTATTTATAAAGAGAGCTCAATTTATTATCAAAGAAATACACTGACCAGGCTTATAGAGATGGCAACAAAATTTAACAGTTATTACTAATTTTTAGTTATATCTTTTAATTCCATGTTGCTCTCAAAGCAAATAAATGTTTCTATAATATATAAATAACAATTTAAAAAATTAAGTAAATAGAAATATACAAAAATATGTGTAACTGGTACTAAGTACTATTCTAAGTACTATTATACTGGTCTGAACTTACACTGTGCATCAAAAAAAAATGTTTCTCTCTCCAAAACGCTAGGTTGTCTTTGAGAGATAGAGTTCATAAATTTATAATGGTAACCAAATGAAAACACAGAGTAAACTTTCTAGATGAAAATATGGTTCTCCTAATGAAAGGCTAAAAACCAAGAGAAATGTAATGTGCAATAGATTCATTTTGTAGGGAATGTGTTTGTATCTAATCTAATGTTTGCATGCATTATTCCAGTGCTTTGAGAACAGAGTCACAACTGTAATCTTGCTCTGAATCGAAATAACGGAATCTGTCATTTGACATGTTGTAGTGTTTGCACTTTCATTATTGTTCATAGAATAATTGTATGCTTCTTTTTACTGTTATTCTGTAGCAGTTTCTTCCTTTAAAAATGCTACTCAAACTAGCTTCAGGAGGAATTTCAAAGTCAAAATCAGTCACTATGTTTCAGTAGACCTATTTTCAATATGCTCATACACATGCTTATGCGTATCTGTTTTGATAAAATGTGACTCTTACATGTCTAGTATGTTATTTCACCACAATTTGCATTGTTATAATAGGTTATTGATTGATTTTCAGTTTAAGGGACTAAGGTAGTATTCAGTAATGACTGAGTGCTACAAGTTTATTGCAAGTGCCCAAGGTTCACTCACCCCAAGCAATTTGGTCAATAACCAATTTTTATACTTCTATCTCCTTCGAAATTCCAAACCAATAATCCCTGTGTGGTTTTTTAAAAAATTATTTCAGTACCAGACTAATGTTTCCCATGGAAATCAATATGGGTGCGATCCATTAGCCAAAAATCTGCAGTACTGCAATGCAAACATATTAAAAATATTGATCTTGCAAAGCTACTGATGTTTTGATTGACTTTAATGTCCGTAAGCAGCAATAACAGAATTTCAATGACTGAAACAAACTTTTGATTAAAATTATAGATTTTCTTGGAGGGGATTTGCTATTTTACTGGTTTAAAGCATATCACATGGCTTACTTGCCTGCCGTAAATGATTGCAGTGGGATATACTTATCCAATTCTTTATTTGTACATATTTTAGTCTATCATAACTTACACATCTTAAATCTACTTTGAACTGCTCTGACGTTGCAATTCCACTTCTTATTATATCACACAGTGAGGCAGAATTTTCAGACTGAGAACAGCAGAAATCAAGAGCTCTAATCTTTCTTTTACCATTATGTAACCTTTGGGAAGGCATTTAACTCTCGGTTTAAATTCCCTAAATGTAAAATGGAATTAAGCTTGGAAATCAATGAACATTCTTATTACATTTTGAGATCAATGGACAATGAAGACCATAACTTATACATACAAAAGATTAGGTGACCCAAAGATATGTCTCTTAAAGAAAGCACAGAATTTTGAAGCTGTTTAGTGATCACCTAGCAATGCTCCCATTTTATGTATGAAGAGACTGGGGTGAGCCCCCCAAAGTTACAATACAACCCAGTGAGCTTGTCCGAGGGCTTTCCTGACCACCCTATCTAAAATACACTACTGTGCCCTTTCCAGGCACTCTCTCACCCCTTTAACCTACTTAATTTTTATCCTAACACCACTATGTTTTATATATATATATATATATATATACACACACACATACACACACACACATAGAATTTGTCTATTTATTATCTATATTCTCTTTTGAAATTTAAGCTCTATGCAACAGGAATTTTGTTTATCCTTCTCACTGCCAAATCCCTAGCATACAGAATAGTGTCTGACATACAGGAGGACTCAGTAAATGTTTTTTTAATGAATGAAGGAAGGAAGGCACCAGAACTGCTAATGGAATGGGGTTGGGTTGGGTAGGGGTGAAATGGGGAAAGGACTTGATTCTCTCGACTCTCACTCAGTCCACTGCTGCTCTAAAGTTTCCTTCTTAGTATGTTCCTTTTATTTCTCGGGATTTCCAGATACAAGTATCCAAGGGGATTTGGACCCATATCTATTGTATTGTACTGTGTATCTTTGTCAAAGTTCGAGGATATTTTCAAATTAATTTTAACCATTTCATTATTCAATTATTAATCTTTCCCCTGGATTTTTTTCTCCATTTGTTTGCTCTACCTTCCACCATGTTAAAATTGTAAGACATTCTCTACATTTTTTACTTGGGACATTTCACTGGAATAAAGAAAAACATCAATAGTTTCAGCAAAAAATGGCAATTAAAAATTACCCATTTATCAGCTGCTTGTTTTATTTCTACTCTAATCACTCCCACATAGTCCTTCAGGGGAAGGACCAAAAAATAGCTTGCAAATGTGCAAGGGACTTTAGCTTCCTCATAAAGTCTATTAGCTTTCTCCCAAATTACCCTAAATACATACACAGTATATTTGTAAATATACAATGTAGCTCAAAACCAAATCCCACCGGCTCTCTTCCACAAGGCTGCTGCCACCACAAACCTTCCGGAACTCTCTCTGCTGCTGCGGCTCTCTGATAGGTGTAGGGGAAGCAGTGGTTCAGAGCTACAAGATCTGGGTTAGCATCTCATACTTATAAACTTTGTGAACCTCGGTTTGTTCATCTGTAAAAAAGCTCATAACACTCACTGCAAAGATGTACCATGAGGAGTAAACAAGATGATACACATAGAGTGAATGGTTCACGGCAGGTGTGCAAACAGGGTTGGCTCCCTTCTCCTCTTCACACATCAGTAAAGAAAAAAATACCTAACAATGCTTCCTGTTTATTAGTACTATTTTTTTAATTCCTTAAGACTCTCACTTCTCTGTGGCTCATAGAATTCGAATCTGTTTATAAAGACTACAGAGCAGAAACGAAAACTGAAAAAGGGGTTTAGATACTCGTGTGAGATCATAAGTGGTTTCTGGGAAGCAATGAGGGAGATGGAAGGTAAAACTATTTCAAAGACATAAATGATATGATCAAATAGGCAAAAGAAATACTTTGATGGCTGGAGAAGACACTCTATACAAGTACCAGGGGCCTCAGGGTAGGAGGTGAGGCTGCATTTTGAGCAGGATAATAGTATTACTCTCTCCCACTTCTTGTTACCTCTGCCTATTCCACCTTCATAAGTGGTCAGTGCCCTAACATTCCCACCCTCCTTAATCCATTCCTAGGAACTACCTTCAGCTTCATAAGCATCTACTCTTGATCCAACCCTTGAAAGCAGCGCTGGTATTACTTCGACTCTGCCCTTGAAAGCCTGAGTGAAATATACTCATGACTTAATCACACACCATCCAATGTGTCATGGCACCACAGAAAGTGTGTCCGTTGGCTCTCCAAGCCACTGTTAAAACCACCAGAGCTTCACTTTTGGGGGGATCATATACCCTTTGAGAATATGATAAAGGCTATGATTCTCTCCCTATAACTTCAATTCAACACAGAATTTCAAAGGGTTTATGGAACTCTCTGGAGCTCTTCCATGGATCCCCAGGCCTGAGAGTAATCTTTCTGGGTTGGAAAATATCAAGATGCCCTCTCTTCTCACAGCATTGCAGGTACAGAGTATGAAGATATTTGCTTATGGGTGAAGAAGGGAAGGAGAGGAGAGAGGCAAGTTTTAAATGGAAAGTGTTATTTTTTTCTTCAAGTTAGAAAGTATTCAGATGAAGGAAAAAGACCATTCAAATGCCAGGACTTGGATGCATGCACCATAAGTTGAATGCATGCAAGTCAGAAGATTTGGCTTAACTCCAAGTACAAAATATTTCAGCTCCATGGGGGAAGCTAACCATAGGCCAAAACCTCAAAGCATATATGTAAACCATTTAGTATTCTAAAAGGTCCAATATTTTAATTTCTCAAGAGATTCTCAAACTTCTCAGAAATTTAAATAATGCAAACGTTTTAAATATAGAGGGCTAGCAGTTGTTGAGAAATATTCTGGCATGGATTCTAATGGAGATTTGTTGATCTTTTTTCAGGGACACACTAGAAAATTTAAAACAGTCAGTGAGCACTTGGAAGACATCACCCTAATTTGTAACTATTTTAAGGCACATCAGATTAGGGTCTGAAACTTCCAGATATTACGCTTCTAAATTGTAGGGTAAAGCATTTGTCCTCTTTAACTGAAGATAAAAATTGGAAAAAAAATATTTCAAAGGCTTCTTACTCTAGTAACCACTGTCCCCATCCACATATTCTTCAATTAAGCAACTATTGGTCAGAGAGCAGAGAATAAAAGCTGTCTAGTGAAAACTCAACGAAGCTGGCAGAGAAATGCTTAGTAATGTCAAAAGAGAGACTTGAGCTCAAAGAACTCTGTAATTGAGATTATTGCTAAATTTTTGAGGGTTTTAAGTTTTCAATTTATAAGGTTCTCTTCCCACAAACTGGCCTTAAAACCTTACATTACAAATGTGGCCAGAAAAACAATTTGGTGATTCCTCAAAAAGTTAAACACAGAATTACTATTTTGAACCATCAATTTGACTCCTAGGTATATAAGCAAGAGAACTGAATACAGGCATTCAAACAAAAACTTGTACATAAATGTTCATAGCAGCACTACTCATAATAGTCAAAAAGTGGAAAAAACCCAAATGTCCATTAACTGAGGAATGGATAAACAAAATGTGGTATATAGTCATACAAAAGAATATCATTGAGCAATAAAAAGGAATGAAGAACTGATACATGCTACAACATGAACCTTGAAAACATGAAGCTAAATGAAAGAAGTCAGACACAAGAAGCCACATATTGTATAATACTATTTATATGAAATGCCCAGAATAGGCAAATCCAGAGAGACACAAAGCAGATTAGTGGCTGCCAGGGGCTTGGGAGAAGGGTGAATGGGCAGTGACTGCTTAATGGGTATGGGGTTTCTTTTTTGGAGTGATGAAAATAATCTGGAATTAGATAGTAGTGATGGTTGCACAACATTGTGAATGCACTGTAAGTCACTGAATTGTACACTTTAAATTGGTTATAATGGTGAATTTTATGTTATGTAAATTTTACTTCAATTTTTAAAATGTGGTCAAAAATTCTTTTCATTTTATTTGTTATAATTCTGGTGAATAAAGATATTAGTGAAACAAATTCCTACTGAAATTAAAAATTGGATACTACCATAGGTGTTTTCTTTTTGAAACTCATAAAATTTCTATGTCTGATTAGGCTGCACCTCACTGAAGTGGGAAATAATTCAATCAGCTGGATAGTTAAGAATATTATCATAGATATATATTTACAATTCTGGCAAAACAGAACAAGGACAAATGGGGGAATAAATTTACTTTGCCCAAAATTCACTGGAAGATGAGCAACTCTACTTTACTTTAGATAAGTGAACAAAATCTTACCAAAATGTAGTGATTTAATTGTCAAAAAATAAAGGATTTATTGCTTTATATTTACCCTTCTTGATGTGCAAAAGCAGTGAGTTTTTTTTTTTTTTTTTTCTGCCTACAGGATACAAGGCAAGATCCACCTGGTAAGATTTGGGAAGTCTGAAATGAAGTAAATTCACCAAATAGTCATAAAGCACCTAATTACATATCTACACATAGTCACTATATTAAACTTGATTTTTAAATATATTTTTATTTTACATTTAATTTTTTAATTTAAAAAAATTCATTAATTTTTAGCATTTATTCTTTTTTATTATAAGTATTTAAGGGTATAAATTTGTAGTTTCATTATATCTCAGTTCTAAGTATTTTCTAGATTTATTCTTTGATCTATAAGTTATTTGGATGACTTTTTCTTTTCTCTACTCTTTTACTTCCTCACCAATTTTTATTGTAAAAAGATTTAAACCTATAAGAGTTGTAACTGTACAATGATTATCCATACACCTTTCCCCTAGGTTCAATAACTGTTAACATTTTGCCATATGTGTTTCTTTGCTTTCATGTACTTTTTTTTTCCTGAACCATTTGAGGGTTAGCTGCAAACAAAATGATTTATTTAACAACTGTACTGCAAGTATTTGTTTTCTGTCAAAGTCATAAGAGTTGTATTGGGATACATTCTTTATAGTCATTCACCTTCATAAGAGTAATAGTTAGAAAGTGCATTATAATAATTATCTTGACTTTTCTGTAAAATTTGTCATTGTTCTATATGTACTCTGAAGGCAATGTGCCTTCTATTTCTTTGGTATGATGACATTCTAATTTCTGACTTGGACATATTTTTCCATGTTAAATGGTCCTCTGCACCTTCCAATTTGAATCTTTCCCTTTTTCCAAGTCTCATCCTCCATAGACACGCCACATGTATTCATACATCTATTCTGTTAGCCTTGGAATAAAGCCTTGTTGTGTGTAATGCTCATCAGGGTACTTATTTTCTGCTTTAATTTAAATTTTAGTTGCATGACACACTGCCTCAATGAGATGATAACCTCAGTGAGAAGATAGGGTGCAGGCCTTTTTCACCCCATGGTGAGTGGATACTAAACTTCTTTCTCAACTTAACTAAAATATTCTAGCATGATACTTGTTGAAGGAATGTGAATGCACTGAAGATTATATACATTTATTTCTACTGAGTTATATAGCTAAGTGCTATAAACTCATATAAATTAATACCATAGTCTGGTTGACAATTTATTTTTGTGTCACTGAATCCAACCCTCATATTCTCCAGATGAAAGAATTTTCCTGCTGAAAGAGTTCTTGCAGATTTTCTAGTTCAGTCATATATAAATATAATCCTGTAATTTTTTACGTAGAGGAAACAGATCTACAGAAGGTAAATGACTGACCCAACATAAAACTTTTGAAGAGCAAAACCAAAACTAGAATTAGATGAGTTAATAGGTCTAAAGGACTTAAGAGCAGGGCCTGGTTGATATAGGAAGGGCTTAAAAAATATTATTAGCCTCAGAATCAAGGTTTTGGATGCCCATTTCAGCGTATTTTCTGCTAAAACACATTGTCTCAGAATTCTACAGTAAAATAATGAAGACAATCATTTGGGAAGCATGTAATACCTTCTTTTTTGAGCAAGAGATACGTGGCAGGAAATCAGGCAGAGGCTGTTGTCAGAAGAGGCTCTGACCATTCTTCCCTACCAGAGGTTGTAAACTGCTTGCCTATGGGCCTGATCTGAATGGTTATTTTATTTGACCTATGCAATAGCTTTAAAAACTTAAGTTAAAAAAAAAAAAAAACAAAAAAAACTTAAGTTAGCTGCAACACTTAAAATTAGAGAGATTTCAAATAAATATGCAGATTTCTGGCTTCTTTGGGAAAACTAGAAAAATTTGACAACACTGGGCTTGCATTCCTAAATGTCACTCATCAGTGGGGTTTGAATTTGTAACTCTTGTCCTTTAGCTAAAGTCTTAATTATGATTAATGCATAGAATGATAACTTTGATTCATGTAGTAAGAACTACATTAGTTAGAAAATACTAAGTGATATTTGTTTGCTATACATAACTGCTAGCTGTACCTAGTAGCTATTTCCTATAGTAGGAAAATGCATTATTATAATAAGGATAAAAACAGAAGTGATGGTAGTGTTTAAAGGATTAATTGTAATTTAACCAGAAAATCCATTTGAAGAGAAGAACCCCCTCTCTGGACTTTAGTTACATCAGATACCACTGTATTTTTCTTTTATGAGAGATGCTGGTCCAATAACCTTGATTCATGTGTTAAATAAAAACAAATGACACAATTATATTTGGAACCATTTTTTTCCTAATTTAAATATAGCCCTTAAGATCTGAAAATGTTTTAGTTAGCCTGCTTTTGACCGGAACTAAGCAGCTATGAGAGAAAAAATTAAAAATAAAAATAGGTTACAACACATTAAATATCCTCTCTCTGCCACCTTACATTTTTTGGTGCTAAAACATATGCTCTGCCACCTGCAGATAAAAGTCACACACTGAGAGTGTATATTCTGACAAGAATTACTAGTTACAAGCATGCCTAGTGATTTTGGACAGTAGCACTTAAGAAACCTTCAATCTGGCAGTTTTATCACCGCACATTTTGTCGAGTATTCCTACAGTCTAAAGTTGTACAAGTTTGGGGATTTGACCTTTGGGAGAAAACAAAATAAAATGAAACCAAAAGGATCCCAGGGTAGCATTTTGATCTAACTTGTTCTATTTTTTCTGGTCAGATACATACCTTTTTTTCTAATTTATTTTAGATCTCAATGACAATGAAAATACAATGGATTTTTGCATTTTATGATAGAGTAAATCTCTCTATTGAAAGACCAAGAAAACTTCCATTCCTAGGCACACTGGGAAAATCTATCATAGGAGTTAAAAATTATTGTTGCTCCATAAGGAATTTATTTTCCTATCTTATATTTCCTTTACCCTTGCTTGGTTTTTTATTTTATCTTATTCTGTATTTATATAGTTAATGTTTCATCTTGTTCCAAAAAGGGTTTGTGGCTTACAAAAAGAAACTCAGGCAGGACTTCCAGTGATGGCAAGCTAAGAGACTGGCAAATCTTCTCCCCAAATACAACTACAAAATTCGACAAAGTTGTCAAGTGCAACCATTTCAGCACTCCAGAAATCAACCAAAGGCAAACAACTTGAGAAGCGTTTATTCATGAAAAACTGCTGAACTACAGGTAAGAACAGTGGCAATCTGTGTCAGCGGCAGCTCAGTAGGCATGGTAGAGCTTCCAGGGTGGAACTGGCTGTGAAAAACCTGCACCTTTGCTGCTAGAGGGACTTGACTTGACTTGGAGTAGAAGGAGAAAAATCCATGCCCAAGGGTATTAACAAGCAAATAAAGCGAACTTGGTGGGAAACTGACCCCAAAAGCCCATGACCCTGCTGGACAGAGGCTGTGATCTTACTTGGGGTGAGCAGCAGACCAGTGGACTAGTCAGAAATTTAATAGGGAGATCCTGGAAGTGAGAAAGCCACTGAGAGACTACATGAATCCCCACACATCCCTCTTGGCTGGGAGGATGAGCACTGGCACAGAAATCTCAGGAAAACCCAGGAGAAAATGAAACGTTGAGGTAGACTTGAAAACTGCAAGAATTTTTAATGCATTCTGCAACTCACACACAGATTCACCCAGAGCCACAGTGCCTTGGGATGACTGTACCAACTCTGGCCATTAAACTATGCAGGCAAAGGGGGATCTCCAGGAAGGCAGACTAAAGTGAAAATAGCAATTTTAAAAAATTGCAGCAACAGCAATAACCCTGAAGGGAAAAAAATCAGAATCTAGAGTTGCTGTCACTACTCCTATTCAATATAGTGCAGGACATTATAGCCAATGCAGTAGGCAAAAAAAGAAATGAAAGGCATGCATATTAGAAAGGAAGATATAAACTGTCTTTACAGATGACATGGTCCTATATGTAGGAAATCATAAAGATTCTACCAAAAAAATTCTAGAACTAATGAATTTTAGTAAGGTTACAGAATACAAAACCAATAGGCAAAAATCAATTTTAATTCTTTATACTAGCAATAAACAATTTGAAAATGAAATTAAGAAAAGAATTCTACTCATGATAGCATCAAAAAGAATGAAAAATTAAGAATATATTTTACAAAAGAAGTGTAAAAACACTAAAAAAACATTGCTAAGAGAAATTACAGATGATCTAAATAAAGAACAAAGAAGAAATTATACTACCTAATTTCAAAATTTACTATAAAGCTACAATATTCAAAACACCATGGTATTGGTATGAAAAACAAACATAAAGATCAATGGAACAGAATATAAAGTTTATTAATAAATCCTTAGTTTATGGTCAGCTGATTTTTGAGAAAGGTCCAAGGCAATTCAATGGGGAAAAGAGTTTTTTTCAACAAATGGTGCTGGGAAAATTAGATATCCACATGCTAAAAAATCAACTTAGATCCTTACCATATACCATACACAAAAATCAACTGAAAATGAGTCATACCTAAATGTTAGAGCTAAAACTATAAAACTTCTGCAACAAAACAACAAATAATCATTGTAACCTTGGGTTTGGCAAAGATTTTTTTAGATATGATGCCAAAAACACGATCCATAAAAGAAAAAAGAATGATAAATTGAAAATCGTCAAATTTTGAACTCATAAAAAACTTCTGCTCTTCAAAAGATACCATTTAGAAGAGATAAGCTGCAGCTTGGGTAAAACATTTGTAACTTACACATCTGATAAGAGACTTGTATGCAGAATATATAAAGAATTACTTCAACCCAATAATAAGACAAACATCAAATTTAAAAATAGGCAAAAGAAACATTTCACCAAAGAAAACAAACATATGGCTAATAAACACAAGAAACCACACTCAACATCAAGTAGTCACAAATTAAAACCACACTGAGATAACACCACACACCCACTAGACTATAATCAAAAGAACTGAACATACCAAGTGTTGGTAAGGATGTGAAGAAACTGGAACTCTCATACTTTGCTGATGTGAATATAAAATAGTGTAGCCATTTTGAAAAACAGTTTTGTAGTTCCTTAAAAAGCTAAATATAAACTATTACATATAGAATGGATAAACAACAGGTCCTACTGTATAGCACAGGGAACTATACTCAATATCTTGTGATAAACCATAATGGAAAATATTATAAAAAAGAATGTATATATGTGTATAACTGAGTCACTTTGCTGTACAGCAGAAATTAACACATTGTAAATCAATTATACTTTAATTAAAAAATAAATTTAAAAAAGCTAAATATAAACTAATCAAATGACCCACAAATTCCACTCCTAAGTTTACACTCAAGATAAATGAAAACATATGTCTGGACTGATTCATATGTGAATGTTCATAGCAGTATTATATGTAATAGCTCCAAGCTGAAAATAATTCAAATGTCTATAAACTGGCTAACAGATAAACGAAATGGAATACTATTTAGCAATGAAAAGGAATGAACTAGTGATATGTGCTACCACATGGCTGAATCTCATAAACATTGTAAGCAAAATAAGCCAGACATAAAAGACCATATACTGTATGACTCTATTTATATGATATCTATGGAGGTAGCCGATCACTGATTGCCTGGGGCTATGGGTGGGAGCAGCACTGACTGCAAATGGGCACAAAGAAACTTTCTGGGGTGATGGAAATATACTAAAATGGGATTGTGGTGATAATTGTGCAACTATAAATCTGCTAAAAAAACTACTGAATTGTACACTTACATGGATTTAATAGTACATAAATTCTACTTAAATAATTCTATTAAAAATAAACACAATATAAAATTATATGAAAGTACAAAAACATTTGAAGAAGTCAAGGCAAAAACAAAAAATGGACAAGAAAATAATGAACAAATATGATTAGTCCTATTTAGTTGCTACAGGTGAGATGCAAATTTATCTCTAAGCTCTCAAATGGCTTAAGCTATGAGGAGACTACAGTGGGTATGTTAGTGGTTCCCAAACATGGGAAACCACTGGGGATTACCTGGGGATCTTTGAAAAGGTTGATGCCTGGATTCCACCCTAGACATTCTGAATGAACTGTAATAGGAAAGAGGCCTTGGCTGCTCAGGTAATGCTCTTGTGGAAAAAAGTTTGGAAACCACTGGAATAACATACTATAAGGTTTTCATTGTTCATATGATAAAAAAAAAAAAAAATAACTGGGGAAGAACTGAATTCTGGGAAGGATTTCTCCTATAGGCCCTCCTAGGACAGAACCTCATAAGATGTAGTGGGTTACTGCCTCTAAGTCAGCTACTCCCTGGCCCATCATGGGCCCTGAATGGGTTGCAGGGGTGCAGAGACAGTGATCCTTCAGTCCTCAGGGCAGCCAAGGGGACCAGGGGCAGCTGGAGCCTGTGGCCTCCAGCCTTGGGCAGTCCCCTCCATCCATACCAGGATACTGAACAAATATTATATTTTTTATAACATGTGCCATAAAATAAAAAGCACTTCACCTAAAAGATATCTACAACAGCTGTAATGGGAGCTTTATGTAATTGTTTCTTTTAACAAGCTGATTACAAAACAGAGAATACAATTCAGTTAAAACATTTCTGCAAGGGGCCAAAAATGTCCAGTTATCTATGACCTGGCTTCATTTATCCCATAGTATTATATACAGCTACAAAACCCACCTGAACTCCTGCTTTTAGGTGGCATTTATGTCAATTAATTTACATTATTTATTAATGAGGTCACCTTCCCTCACCACGGGGGCCAAGTTTGGCCAAAGGAGCTGGTCGTGATGCCCAATGAACGTTCCCTCGTGCCTCAGAAATCGTGAAAGGCCCTTCGATGTCTGCCTCTCCAAAATCTTCAGCTTAAATGTGATCTTTAAGCTCACTGTAACCACAACATAAACTACATTGCATAATAACAAGGTTGTAGACTATTCATGTTATTTATGAGGGACTGACCTAAGATTAAAAAAATTATAGTTAATCTTTAGTCCGAACCTTCCCCTCCTTCTCCATTTAAGTTAATTCCACACAGAGTGACTGTTTATAGTGTGTGTCACTGGGGAGCACTAAGATTCTACCCTTCAGAATTTTTTCAGAGCACGAAATTTCAGGTACAGAAGCTTACCAATATGGGGTATGGTTTTATGGCTCCATATATTCTCCTGGTCAACTGCAAACCTTACTCAGGAGAATCTTCCTAGGGAGTTTTCCCAGCAAATATGACTTTGAGGAGATAGCCTTGATAAGTACATTAGTTAATCTTTATGGTTCTCTATCCCATTAGTCACATCACTACACGAGAGTTATACCAACTACAGACAGTAAAATCATCTTACATGTTAATTTCCCATATGACACATCAGATTCCTGTATCAAGAGCTCCTGTTTCAAATCAAAAAGTTAGGTTCTTGCCCATATATATATATGTATATATATATATATGAAACCACAATATTCCATCTAACTATAAAGAAATTCCATTCTTCCCCTAATGAATTTTTACTATCTGTAAAAGTGAACCAAGAGGATTTTACTACTATATGGATACTGAAATCACCTTGGTTTACTCTGAAAAATGAAAGAGTATGAATACACATATTTCTAAAATGTGTGTATAATCAAAAGAGGATTTCAGAGAAAAGTACAAATGTGAGGACAGCAAAAAGAAAAAAGTAGTCCATGAATGTTCAGCACTTATGGGTAAAACTTAAGCAAAAACTATAGCTAAAAATTTTTTTAAAAGCACCCTTAAGTCTCTTTATTAGTTTAAAATTCATCACAAATATAGAACTGCCTTCTGCTCCAATCCCCTTAAGTCATCTTGTTAAATTTTGTCACAACATGTGTTACTGTAGTTCTACACTTTTACCTTTGCACTTTGTAGTGTGTAGCAGAGCAACATAATTAACCACTGCTAGGTAGTGTTTACGTTAGTTCTCAAAAGGTTAAGAAGCTGATTATAGCTAAAATCAGCTTTGCCTGAGGCTTCAGGGGCTCTGTGTAATCAAATTAGACAAGCAGGGCACAGTGTCACCTAACACAAACCAGTGGCACTTTCTTCTTTGCTCTGACCCCTTCCGCTCCCCCCCCCCTTTTTTTTTTATTAGGGGAACAACTCACGCTTTGTGCTTTTACCAGATAATTTTAAAAGACTTGTTTCTAATAAATTTGACATGCAATCTCATAAGATGTCCACCTGTTCAAAAGTACTGAGAGCAAGTAGAGAAATTTTTGAAAAAAAAAATTTGAGAAAAAATCTTGTTAAAAAGAAGTCTACATTTAGAGAGCTTGAGGTGTTTTAAAGAAAGTATTTTCTTAAAAGCCAGGTGACAACACGATCACATGTACATGATGTTACGAACATTTCCTAGCTTTGGACAGACTGTCAGTTTTGTTCTGCAGAAAACCACATAGTGGTTTATCTGCTTCCAAGAGAACTCAGAGAACTTTATAAACCTGATAGATAACACATTAGCATTTCTAAGAAGCCATGGGTAACACACTCTGCTGAGTTATAGCTCATCCTCTCTCCATCTCTACTCTTTGAAGTCAGGCCAGACGAACTGTATAATGGACGCATTTAAGGAGGAGGTTTAATAAGGTGAGGAGAAGAGCACACCAGCCCTACTTCAGAGACTCCCTTTCCACAAGGTGCTAAATTTAAATGCAGTAAGAAGTATCAGTCAAATCCAAATCGTGCTACCTTTGAGCCTAAAGGGAACAAAAGAATGAACACTAGATATTTTAAAAGAAAAGCAATGGCAAATTTAAATAAAATCTAGAATCTTGTTCTTAAAAAATTTATGAATCATTATTGAAACTATATTTGACTTTAAACTTTTGGTCCAAATGCTACATATTTATTACCGTGCTTGAAACAAAATAGAAACAAAATGAATGTAAACATCCTACACATGAGTGATCAGGAGAATATGAGTGTTGCTAATGATTTATTCTGGGCAATAAAATCAAAACTTGTTATTTTAATTGATTATGTCATAAAGAGTTCCTGGAGAAGTCAAATCTTGCTATTTGCACAGTCAGACAATTTCTGCTAATCCAGCAGTACTTAACAAATTCACATGTGGTTAGCTTGTCTTGCTGTAGCTGTATATCACATTTCTGTGCTGCAAGCTGTGCAAAAAAAATCAATATGCCAAGTTTAACAAAAGGACAGGAAACATGATGTTCTCCTATATTTCCAATGAACCTCAAATGACTCTGCTGTTCACACTCAGTGCAATTTATGGCAGCGAAATGTATTCTTCAATGAAAAAAATCTACAATGGAGTGAATTATATAAATTCAGAGCTGAAGTTCTGCCTTATTCCATAATAACAATTTATTTAGAAGATTCTGACATTCTGATTCAATGTGCACAGTACAATCAACCATTCACAAGGCGTATTTTATTTTTCTTGATGAAGGCTAAAGTATATTCCTTAGCCCAAATAAATATATGCTGCCTATCTATGGTAATACTTTGATATACATATTTAATTTAGGTTTTGGAGACTTTTTTCCACGATCTCTTTTCACATGTGAAACACAGGATGAGACAGGATCTATTTGGCAAATGCTTTAAATTATAACACTAAGGACAAAAAGCTCAGTGGGTCCTGAGCTACTGCATTGGTTACTTGATTCTAGATTTTAACATCTTCTTTTACTGCCGCAGAAATACACTATGTGTGGAAGTAGATTAGGACGAAATGTTAAGAATGAGGTAGGAGTGGTCATGACCAATAGGTCAGCACAGAGTGGTGCCACTTCTGCCTTCTCAAGTCAGTGATGTGGAACTAAATGTGGCAAAACAACCAGTAAGCTGGACTTCAGCCAAAGGAATCAGAACTGTTGCCACAGTTGCCTGTTGTTTTTTTTTTTTTGTAGTTGTTGCTGCTGGTATTTTTGGTTTTGTTTTTTAATTTGAGTAAAAAGAGAATTGGCTTTAGGAATCTTCAAAAGGGCCATACACAAAGAAAAATAAGGAAGCTAAACAATCCACAATTACAGAGGAATTCACTTAAACATATGGAAAACTCTTTGGTAATTTCTCTTCATTCCAATGAACAGCAGTAAATGGATTAATGGCACTTAGCTGGGACAGCATGTCCGTCATCAGAACTGAAGGTATAAACTGTTATACACAACACACTCAGAAGATCACACTTATCTCTAACTTTCTACTAATGTGTGATTTGTAGGACAAATTTCATTCATAGATTAATATACTATTTAAAAGAGGATGGGCATTAAGTTCCCAATCAGAAAATAACAATGTAATGATTTTAAGTGTTGAATAATATTAATGTTGCTATAAATAATCATTTCAGTAAAATTCATATTCCTATTTCAAAACAGAGGATACAACATGGCCCAGAATACTGATAAGAAGTTTTTGTATGGTTATTTAGAAAACCCAGAGTACCAGAGCTTGGGAAAAAATATACCAAGGTATACAAATCATAATTTAATTGTGTATTGAAGTAGACTCTTTAAAGTCTGCAATCACAATTAATAGTCATATATAAACCCCAGTTAATTGTATGGCCCTGGTATATAACCCACTCCCAGGAGATGAGAGAATTAACATTTTTGGAAAATGCTTAATTATTTTCACAACAACAAAAAAGGATCTATCCGTTTTACTTCTGGAGAACGGCTTACTGAGAAAAACTGCCTTAACATGTTATTGGTTTTTGGTTTAAATGGCAATTCAAATTATTTTTCCACATTTTTCATCTTTATAGATTTAGTATTTTCTAGCTTTTTCTCACCTCTCTATATGTTCTTTGGTAGTACCTCTTTCCTCTTTACTGGAAGCAGCTATTAATGAGATTTCTCTACCACTTTATTGCCAATAAATCAAATCTGCGGATTCACTTCTGACGTAAACGCCTGTTCTCTGTTCTTGAGGCAACACTGCCAGGTCTCTCTGTGATGTCTTCTTTAGACCGCCAATCATCTCTTTCTACTCAAAAGGAGGGGTCCAACTGCACTTTTTCTAGCACTATTTCATTTCTCCCGTGTCGCTGGTATCTTCACTTCTTATCTGCCCACACAGGAGATTACTTCATTACTTTTATACACCTCAAAATGTCGGAATCTTTACAAAATTATCCCAAGTTTTCTCCCTGCTATTATCTAGAGGCCAGAATAAACCAGGTGTTGCAAACTGAAACATTTGGTCTGTCTGAATTCTTGGGCTATGGAGAGCGTACTTAATTCAGCCTTAATCAAGGCACTAAGAGAGAATCTCAGAGTTGGATAAGATTATGAAAATCATCTACCTGCCTAATAGTTAAAACAATGAGAGATCCTGAGAAATTCAATAACTGGCCCAGAGCAACATATTGGTTAGTGACTCTGACCTTTCCATACCCACATTGTGCTTTTTTTAGTCCCCTGCAATTATTATGCTCTTCAAACAGAATTGAAGTTAAAATTTTAACTTCTCATTTTCCTACCTGTTTTGTTCCCTTCCTTTAAGGAATGCAGATATAAAGATCCTTTGGTTTCTATTTCTAGCACTCTGAAAATCCATTTGGGTTCCTGGTCTTCAAAAAAGCTCCCTTTTCCATTTACCTTATGCCCTCTTTTCTGATCATTTTAGAGTAGGTTCCTCTCTCTCTCGACCTTCAACACTAGAAGAGAGGTGCATCATTTTGTTGTTTGCCCTTACCTACTTAAACCACCATGCGCCCCCTTCTTTTTCAAATCCCTTGGAGATACCCGTGTATGACACTTTGTAAAATCCATCTAACTACTGGACTGCAGACAACAGCTCCATGCTACTACCATCACTTAATCTTCAACTTTATTTCTTCATATCCTTTAATTTTTAGAAACAAAGAACTCTAGAACTGAAATAGGTACTAAAGATTCTTTAATCTCTCCCAAATGTAAGAATTCCTCCCATCGAATTACTGACAAGTGGTCATTGAGCCTTTACTTGAATGCTTCGAAAGATGGAAAGCTCATTAGTTTACAATGTAGTCCATTCCATTTCCCAAACAATACAATCATTATATTGAGCTTATTTAATTCCTGTAATCCACAATCAAAGCTTCCGTCATTAAGTATTCAGGATGTCATATATGGTTTGGGGTTGAGAATAGCTAAATCATTAAGTCTTCTGTGAGTCCTTTGGTGCCGTCACTTTAAGATCTGCATGCTGTCTACCAGATTTCAAGAGCTGCTCCCCCTGCCTCCTACCCCATGGTACTGAATACCTACCATCAACTTTACCAAATTATTCGAGGAAAATAATTTAAAATTTTTATCTGGGCCATTTAAAGAAAAATTGAAAATCTTCCGCTGATGCTAATTCTACACTTCTCAAGAAACTGGCCTGTATAATATTTTAGTACCTACTTGGTTATGAGTATGGCAGAAGCTCTAACTTTAACATATTAACTTTTATATTGCTGGAAAACGATATGTCCATGAAAACTTTATTATTATTATTATTTTTTCACTAGAGAAAGCATGTGTTTCCAAGAATTACATTTCAGGCATTTATGATGGACAATCCATGTTTTAGACTTCATTCTTTTTAACTTCATTGATTTACAAGGCCGAGTACCGGACTCACCTTTTAATATTTTATTTTGTGAACCTAACTAAAGTGGCAGGCGTATACACAATCTTACCTACATGTGTATGTTATACTTTTGAAATAAACATAATGAAGAACATTATATGTTTAATGTGAACATAGTCTAAGGCCTTGTGGTAAAAGGCATAATTTTGGGAAAAGTGGATAAATAAATAAATATGGTCTATTTTTTAGTGGTAAAATCCTGAAAGTAAGCAAATATGCTAACTCTTTGGGCTGGTTTAACTTTGAGATTCATGTAAAGGGTAGTTTTTAATTTGACAGGTTTGGAAAAGGGGAAGGCGGGAAGCAGAGGGGTGGATCCTAGCGAGGCAGCTCTGTAAGATGAATTGCTATTAGGGCAGAGCGGCTGGTTACAGTAATAGCTGGAAACCATAAGTGTTACAGGCTTTGAAGTCAGTTCAGCTTTGATGTCTTACTCTCATAGTTAATCGTAAGATAGTATGGAAGAGGAAAAAAATAAGACTTTCCAATACTGTCCGTGGTGCCACTGCTTAGGAAATCCTAGCATGAAAAAAGACTGGTGTCTGCGTGAACTTTAAGTAGCACCAGTTTGCTCTCTATTTTGAAAAAGTTTTAAATTACTGATGTGACAATTAAAATTATTTGTTAGTTTGGGGCAAGCACATGGATATGCAAAAACATTCTTACATTTGTCTTTAGAACATGTGAATCAATCGATGGTGAACATGTATTAATGATGATTTGGGGTTGTCACTATGCTAACTACTACTTAGATCAAGTTATACGTATTTGGTTCCCAATCCTGAGGAATTTATCAGCTGAGGACTGAAAACCCTGCCTCGAAGGAACCTTAGGCATCATCTAACCCAAGACTGAAGCCCAGAGAAGCTGGCTTGTTTTGAAAACAAAACATGAAACTGCTAAGTACACCCATACATACACATAAATTAAATAAATGAAGACCAATAGATAGATTGAAATGAAGGGATAAGAGCATCTTGTGAATTTTTGGCTAGAATAAACATTATTGGAATTTCATGTTTAGACAGAGTATTGTGTCCCTAAATCCAGTCATTTATGCATTTTGCCATATTCACAAACTACCAGTACTACAAAAATACCTAGTATTTTCTTTACATCAATTCACTTTTTCTATTTGCCTAGTCCAAAGCAATAATATCTATTAAAAAGGCTTCATGTGTTATTCATATCTTTTGCTAACATATATTAGAATAAACAAATAACTACTAAAATAAGAAAACAGTTCATCCACAAACCACCAGTAATACGTATATAAAACACTGAGATGGAGGACTCAAAGGAAGAATATATCCTAGTTATTTCTTGTGGTACTTAAATGAGAACTATGATTTTTAAGTCTGTACTCCTTAAGTTTTAGATGCTATGTGTCCAGTGACCTATGATAACCTGAAATTTAAATTTTCTTTTCTTTAGGTTCATGTGGTTTGATGCTCCCCACTTTAAAACTTTGTTTAGTTATTGGAGCCTGCCTCAGCTTACTTCATGAGTAATAAATAATCTATAGTTTAAAAAAATCTATAATACATATGATAGTAATGATAGTCTGAGACCTAGGTAGTAACATAAAAACGTTGAAAGAGAAAGTTTCCTTTATGACTCTTTCTTCATAGTGCTTATTGCTTTAAAAGAAAAAAAAACACCTTCTAGGTGCATAAACAATCTTACAGGCATGACTTTACTGGGAAAAGGAAAAGAACAATTAAAGTTCTATGGCATTCCTCTTGTTTCTGTGTCGGTATCATGTAATGAGATGCGGAAGAATCCAAAGCCAGATACTAGAAGAGAGGGGTTAACTACACCTCATGAAAACAAAAGGTTATTCCTCTGTTAAGTTCTTACCCTTTAAGTGCATTAGAGTTGACTGTAAACATAAACAAGAGCCACTGGTGGGCAATTAAATTTGAAGAAGTGGCTCATAAAAAGTGGAATATTCAGTATGTATTAGAATCAGTTACACAACATCTGATTTAACAGTTAGATTTTAAGCGTTCCCTTATAATACATGTTAAATGGTCTCAACAAATCATATTCTGTAATGTAGCAAAATGACAATTTCAATGTAGTCTAAGGCTTGTAGGACAAGAACATTAAAGCAAATTAATCCGTAATCCTTTATCTACGTTACAAGGTTGAAAATCTGCAGGCATTTTTAACAAGAACTTTAAAATGAATTTGCCATTCCCAAAGCCATCTCACTAGACAGGAAAGAGAGCTTGGCATGTGACCAATAAATTATGAGAGAGCAACACCTCGGGGTTAGAGGGCACTGATGGCTTCAACAAATCTCACCAGCTAGGGCAGCAGATTAAGCTGGGGGATAGGGTGCCCTACAACCCTAACCTGCTAATGCCTTTAAATTCTTAAGAATGACCTCTAGTCTGCTCTTTCTTATTAGTTGTTAGTTATACTAATTACAGCTTAACTGGTATTGTTGGTACCAGTTTTTCCCTCAAAAGACATGTAGAGAAAGGTTATCTCTAACAGCTTCCAATAACTTCAGCCAACTTCTGCTGTGCGCATTAGGGGCACTTACCTCCAGCTTTGAATGGGTCTTTTATAGACATCAAAGGAAAGACACTAAAAGCAATGTGTGTTTGTGGATTCTATAAAGCATTTCATCTAGGAAGCTGTAAAAATAAGAACAGTAACTTCTCCTGTGACTAGAACTTTAGAATAGTTTAAAACGAGGTAATTTATTTTTTATGTTTATTTTCAACTTACAGGGGCTGGTGATTTCAAATAGAAGGAGTTAGTTACACCTTAACCACACTAGTGAAGTAAAAATACTTAGCCCGTGAAATACCCTCCAAATTTATAGTATTTAGAAAGGGATAATGAAATTTCTATCATGATCTTTTAGAACTGTTTCAAGTTCAACATTTACATTGATGTTAACCTAACATTATATAGAATTGTGCACAGATTCCAAGGCCCATTTACAAAGATTCAAATACCATCTGTGAAGCTGTAGTAAATTACCCTGTGACATTAATCTTTAAACCAGGCAGTAAATCAGAACAGAAACATACCAAAGAGATTTAAAGCAAGAGAGTCATAACTGAGTTATAGAGATTAATGTAAATAGTTTCACATATAACAGTTGTAGGTTCTCAATATCATGTTGTCTTTGCCTTGAATGAAACATATAAAACTACTTCTAAATGTCAAAAATAAATTATTAATAGCTAAAGGACACCAGTGCTTTTTGTGTATACATATAAAAAAAAAAACCCAAACCTGTGAAAATGATGGCTGAGAAGCATTGTTAATCTATGTGTGCTCTGAGTTAAAAATACAATAACAAAACTTCAATTTTATACAATAGACACATTAGGGAGTGTCTATTAATGTTACAAAAAGAAACTTAGTTTTACAAAAGGGAATCTTCATATCAAACCTAGTGTTCTTAAAAGATGCTGACCAACAGAATTTTGACTTAGACGAAACCCTTTGGGAAAATGAAGACACATAATTATAAGAGCGCTGTGTGTCATCAAACCCAAAATGCCACTGATGTTAAGATTCATCATTACTCCAAGTACCACTTAGAAAAAACACTGCCAATTAAGCTATGACACAATGCTTTCTTATCACATTGACTGCAAGATATATTTCAACTTTAGGTAGTTAAAATTACATCTTGTAATCACAATGAAATATAATAAATTGACTGGTCTATCAATATATTTAATGAATAAAATTTTTTGTGTGAGAGAACTATCTAATTTTGAAATATAGTCACTAGGTTATATTAAATACTTTTATTGTATATAAAGCATTGAGAGGACATTGACCATACATTTTCTATCTTCTCTGAGGACAGAAGAAGAGGAAGAGCAACTGATGCATTAGTGATTTCAGTTTGCTTGTCTAATTTGTTGATTTACTATTGATAGCAAACAGACTGCAAGAACCTATATTATTTCAATTGGATATAAAAATAATTTATGAATAACAAAATAGGTCCTAGATTTTTATTTTTCACTGCAATTTAAAAAATAAAGCATAATATATTTATCTGTGAGAGCTGAGGGACAATTTTTCCAGAAGTCTAGAACCCTAGTAATCCCCCCCAATTTCTATAAAACAGATTACTACAATAGATTATTATGTGTTAGAAGATAAATACCAAATGAAAGTATGACCAAGAGAGAAATTAAATACTGGGAAAAATAACCCCCAAATAGCAGCAGCTCTCCCTTGAAAAGATTAATTTGGTTGTATCAATGGATAAAGTAGGATTAATAGGAAGAACTAGTGGACTGTCTGTGTACGTTCAAGCGTTAAAACTGGCCTATGGTGCAGATGCTATTAAGCTATCTTAGGACATAGGTGAGTAAATGCCACTCTAGGACTCAAAAGTATTGACGGGAGTGAATACCGCTGCAATTAGGCCCTCTGCATAGTGGCACACAGGAATCAGTAACAGCAAAATGACCCAGGGCGAACTATTACAGAATCACAAACTTGAAAACGGTCTGCTGATGGATCAGTTCAAGTGTTCAAAATGTAGAATCTTCTTGTATTTAGTTATCCCACATATTCTCTTCTCTCTGCATCAGATCACATAAGCATCTGATTGTGGCACATACATTAAATCTTCCAAGAACCTAGAGAAACTGACACAACGACAACTGTAGTGGACGTATCCAAAATCCTTCTTTGGGGAAGCACTCTTCAACTCACATAGCCCTTTGTGGGGCTCCCAGTTACAGTGTCCTGCCCCAGTGCCAACACCATCACAGATATGGCTGACCCAGACTGGGTCAATCACAGCCAGTCTGGTCCTACTCCTCAATCTCTTTGGCTTCAGCGCTGAGTTCAGGGATCATCACAGTACTCCAGCAGGACCGATCAGAGTTTTCGCTAAGATTCTTATTCGGATGCTAGAGCTTTTCCTCTGGGGTAATGCTGAATAGAAGACGCTGCAACTGCTTGTAGCCACCCTCCTCATCTATGTGAAGAGAGCCCTGTCTGCAAACAAGAAAGAATGAGGCCAATAGGCAAAGAAAAGTAGAGAAGGAGATGGAGGGACAGTCTCGGTAACAGAGTTTGAGCCCCAGAATCTAGCAGTACCAGAAGTAGATCTAACCCTGGGTTTTCCCATTTACATTAATCAATAAATGACTGTTTTTGTTTTGTTTTCTTTCTTTTTTTTTTTTGTTGTTGTTGTTTGTTTGGTAAGCAGCTTGAACTGGACTTACTAACTTGAAAAGAGTCTGTACTAACACGGTAATTGAAAAGGGCAGATAATATTCTACTCTTTTTTTCCAACTTCTATAAAACGTGAAACTGATACTTATGTGTGCATATTTGAATTCATACATTCATTTGAATCTGTAAAATTACTACATAGTAAATTTTAATAGTAGCATTTTTTTTAATGTTAATACATGTTTAAGGGCAAGAAGTTTCTGGATTATCCATGTAAGTGCTACAGGTAACTGAAAGGGTAAAACAAAGTAATTCATATTGAGTTTTCTAATACTTTAAAATAATGAAGGGAGGAGGGCAGTGGGAGAGGAGAAGTAATTTATTCTCCTGATGTTTTTCTAGGCACAATTAAAAGTAGTTTGTATTTGCTGAGACCACAAGAGTTTGGTATTGGGGAAAAGTGGCACAGAAATGTACTGGGAAACAAGGGAAAGCTAGCCTAAGACCATGGTTTTGTTGCAGATAATGCCCTGAATATACAATTCACTCATAAACAATTGAGATCTAGGCGTAGCTATTTCTCTTGGTTAAGAAAGCCTTGGACAACAAATGCTTTTCCGGAATGAATTTTCATGTTGCTTGAACTATAACATGTAAACCACTTTAAGAACTGACTGGAAAATAACTGTCATCTGGCATTATGATTCGTACAAGCTATATTCCACTTCAAGTTCAGTTATAAAGAACTCCAAGAAAAATGTCTCTGTGTTCTCAAAATAATTACTTATCTCCCACTTTCTAAATATCCTTATCAAATCCCAACATAGTTAACTTTTAGAAGCCTTACGTTTTTAGGCTCTCTGCCTTCTAGCTGTTCTCAGTTGATGGTAAGGGCCTGAAAAGACAATTGCCCAATGGAATGCCCCAAACGTGAGTCCGCTACCTCAAGCAGACCTCTCAAAATTATTCACCTAACAACTGTTTCATTATACATACTTTGGGGATTTTCAGAAGTGACCTAAATTCATAAGAAATAGATCTATCAATGCTGGATCCTAATAGATTTTTGGCCTGTCTTCAAAACTTGTCTGCTGAAATAAGCTAAAAAGCGTCACTCAGTATTTAAGGACAAAGCAAGGGTGTCAAGACTTATGCATTTATTGATGGCTTCTGACACTGGTGAGTTTGCATGATTTGGGAAAAAAATTTAATCTTGTTCAACATCTACATTGGCGCTAAGGACTCATTTTAGAAAGTTTTGTAAAAGATTACTATATATATTAAAGCATTTCAATATTCACAGATGGAAGCAACACTGGACTTAATAACTGAAGATCTATAGGCCTTAAATTTTATTTAAAAAAGCATTATTAAGCATTGCATTGCTCTTTATGCCTTGCTAAGTACTTCTCAAAAATTCTTATGAGAGTTTTTGCTTGCTTGTTTGTTTTCTGGTTCTCAGAGTGACTCTGTACAGGAATATTTCAGTCATCTTTACTTCATATGAGGATAAAACACAGATGGATTGATGATTTATCTTAAGTCAGTTGCTTGTTATGCACACTTACTGATCTCTGTCCCTGGTATCATGCCAGGCACTCTCTTGCATCTGGAGCCATGGGCAGGGACAGAATGACCATGTTCCATGACAGTCAACAAGGTTTCTCATCAGATTTTTTTTTTTTTTTTTTGCGCACAGAGGCAACTAACTTAAGACACTGTCTTTGGTGTCTGATGGTTTTTTCAGTTAAACTCTTCTCTGTGTTTCTTACGATATTGCAATAAACATAAAGGTTCTGATTAACAGCTTTGTATCAATAAGCCTAGTGGAGACAATTACTCTTGAGAAGAATAGGACAGTGGATCTGCCAACCATTAATTTTTCTAGATTTGCTGATCAGTAGTACAAAGGCAAACCATCTGGAAGCTTTATGCCAGTACAAAATTATTTTATTTCCTGGAAGAAAGGCCTTCAGAACCTTGGATCTTAGTATTAAGACTTAGGCTAGGGCTTCCCTGGTGGCGCAGTGGTTGGGAGTCTGCCTGCCAGTGCGGGGGACACAGGTTCGAGCCCTGGCCTGGGAGGATCCCACATGCCGCGGAGCAACTGGGCCCGTGAGCCACAATTGCTGAGCCTGCGCGTCTGGAGCCTGGGCTCCGCAACGGGAGAGGCCGTGATAGTGAGAGGCCTGCGCACCGCGATGAAGAGTGGTCCCCGCTTGCCGCAACTAGAGAAAGCCCTCGCACAGAAACGAAGACCCAACACAGCCATAAATAAATAAACAAATAGATTAAAAAAATTAAAAAAAAAAAAAAAAAGACTTAGGCTATTTACTTGCTGTAAGTCAATATAAGAACCAGTCACCTGAAGAATGATTGTGTGTCTTAAATGACAACAACAAATCAACAGAGGTACTACAATTAAAGAGATTATCTCTTGTGTTGTTCAATGTCTCCTTAAGATTGATATATTCATCTTTAAATTTAATGTTGAGAAAATATTTTTCTCAATGCATTTTGAAAGATTCATGTAATTAGCTTCACGTACTGAGAACTATGTAACTTTTTGCTCTGGCTATCAGAATTTTAGCCACTGCATTTAACTCTCAATTGCAGTAACTAATCACAGCCTAGATTTCTAGTCAAAAGCAAGTCCTTTCACTTTTTCTCCCATTCTTGACTTTTGGTCTCCCCCATCCCTCTTCTCACACCCTCCACTTAACAACTCCTAGTTATCTTTCAAGTCTTACTTAGCTCCAGTGGTCCCTGCTCTTAACGGGACAGGTACCCCCCACTGAGTTATGTGCTCCTTCCTCTGGGTTGTTCTTTTGTCCTTTCCTCTAACCCTGGCCAGGGATGAGGTGATCCTTGATTTTTCTCACTCCTTTCCTCTACTCAACCTATGTGTACCTATGTGTCTAATTCTGATCTTTAGTGCCTAGCCCTTAACAGGCGCTTAGTAGACATTTAACCACCAAGGAAGTATAGGGTATAATAAGAATTATACCCTATACTTATAAGACTGTGAGGATGTAGAAGTGGAGGAAAAACAGGAGTTGGTTTGGGGCCACAGCAAAGATTTCTGGGAGATGGACCAAAGCTGGATGCTGAGCATTATTCCTTTTGCTTGCCATGTTCTGGTGTAGCACCTTTGATCTACATAGCTCATATTTTACAAAATGTATTTAAAATATGAATATTAGTATGTACATGCACATGTTTTTTCGAAGAGCAAGTGAGAAACCAAATCATTGCTTTATTTATACTTTCAAAATTTAATAATATTTGCAAGAATATTAGCAGCATAAAATACGTGCAGTCAGATAATATAATTTAACGTACATGCATATTTGTGATTAGGACAGGTAGAGTTTTATGGGTGAGTCTTAGAATGCATATGGAGGTAAACATGCTAATGATTTATAAGATGTTCCACTGAGTAAATGGAATCATTGTTGTCCTCATTAAAACAATGATAGAAAATTTATACGTGCTTTTTAGTAGAAAGTGGTATTTCATTTACATGTGGTTTTATTTCTACCGCAGTATCACTGGATCAACTGTGAGAAAATATTTAAATCTCACAAATTCAAGCACCTTCTGTTTCCTAAACGGTCACATGGTGTATATATGTGCTCAGAGAATGTTCACCAAATAAACTGTTCACTGACTAATGAAAGAAACTCCGTTTAAAAATAAAAATGATACAATTTTTTTATGGAGTGTGCCATTTCTGGAAACTCAAATAAAAAGGATAAAGATTCTTTCACTTCTCATTTAAAAGCATAACATTCTTGTTAGTATTTTACTTAAAATTTCTTGGCCCGGAAGACAAAAATTTACGGCATTAGATTCACTACTTTAATGATGTGACACAGAAGCAAAAACATTCTTTTCTACCTATGGCGTTGGTATGATTGCCTTTTTAGGAGAGAAAAGAACAACACAATAAATCCCTGTATGGTAAGTCTTTTCCCACATCTTTAGTTTAAACCTCAAAGGTAATACATATTTAGCAAGCAGACTGGTACCATAAAAATATGTTTGAAATGTGGTAATCATTTATAACATTTGCATGCATTTAATGCCTTATGATTACAGAAAGGATGATTTACATTTCGCATACTGAGAAAACTTACTTAGTGTCTACTTAGATTTAGCAATGCTCTTAAAACCATTTATGAAAACAACCAGTGTCTAAACACTTGCTATCAGCTGTTTTAGCTCTGCTTTTCATAAATATAAGACAATCACAACAAATTAAAGGCAACTCACTTGACTGTCCTGTTACATTAGCTTGAAGAAATTAGTGGCTGGTAATGCTTAGCAGAAAGTGACAGTGCTTTCTCAATAGGCTCACATAGCAATTTTTCTGGGGAAAGTAAGAATCATATCTTTATCAAAATATCCAAAATTTTCTTCCTAAGATAATGCCATTCAATCTCACTGATAAAAGTACAATTGTTGTGCTCCTAAAGTAGATAGAAATAAGTAGCTACTGTAATTCTTCAGCCCATAAAGTCATTTGTTGGGAGGGAAAAAATGTTATTTTTCTTGAAATTTTCTGATGAGTTACCCTGGATTGGTGATATTACCTATGTGAATGACCTAGAGACAGAACGCAGATCTGGGGCTGCCTGGCTCCACGGCTAATGCTCTTTCCTTTCCATCACACGCCTCTTATTTAACTCCTTGGCAAGAAAAAATAAACAAG
Organism: Balaenoptera musculus; assembly: GCF_009873245.2. Classification (NCBI taxonomy): domain Eukaryota; kingdom Metazoa; phylum Chordata; class Mammalia; order Artiodactyla; family Balaenopteridae; genus Balaenoptera; species Balaenoptera musculus. Next base: position 74,357,270 of record NC_045787.1, read on the forward strand.
TCTCTCTGGGTTCCTACATCCTCCCCCCACAGCACCCACCCGTATTTTCTATCAGGAGTGGTAGATGTCACAGGTTGAATTGACTTCCCCCCCTAATTTATATCTTGAAGTACTAACCCCCAGTACCTCAGAATATGACATTATTTGGAGATAGGGTCTTTACAAAGGTAATCAAGTTAAAATAAGGTCATTAGGGTAGGCTCTAATCCAATATGACTTGTGTCCTTATAAAAGGGGGAAAGTTGAACACAGAAAAATGTATAGAGGAAAGACAATGTAAAGAGACAGTAAAGAGAAGATAGCCACCTACAAGCCAAGGAGAGAGGCCTGGAACATATCCTACCCTCACAGCCCTGGAAAGAACCGACCCTACCCATACCTTAATCTTGGACTTGGAGTCACCAGAACTGTGAGCCAATAAATTTCTGTTCCTTAAGCCACCCAATCTGTGGTACTTTGTTATGGCAGTCCTAGCAAACTAATACAGTAGGCTTTGGACAGAAAAGCTAGAGTTCAATGAAGAAATAGTATGAATGAAGGCAGGACTCGGCTTGCATTTGGAAGAGACAACTGCAACCACAGCAGGAGATCAGGAAGGAAAGGTTTAAGTGGTAATCACAGTATGAGGAACAATGTCACCCTCCTCTGTCCATTCCCATCCTCTATATCCTTGTGGCCTCCATATTCAATCTGTGGTACATTGTTTTGTTCTTATTCATGGAGACTCATACAATTATTATAGGCTAGAAACAACTTCAGAGATCATTCCTTTCAATTATATAACATTATATGGGTTTTCAGAAAGTCTTTACCTAAATCCTTCAAATCAAAACCTTATCATCTGTTCCCTTACCTAGTTGTTATTTGACAGCTAAGGAAATGAACTTTATAATTGTCTTCCAATTATTACAATTCCAAAAGTCATTTCCCAATGTTAGATAGTATGTTTTCTAGCAACTGAGACTATTGTCTTTTTCTGTTCTTTCATTTATTCAGTTTTGGCTATCGACTGATGAGCACGATTTCACTGTGTGAAGTTTCCTAGGATGCAAAAGAGCGATTTATGAGCTATAAATAAAGCCCAGACAAGGTACAGTGAAAACACAATGGAGAGAAAAATTATTGGGTGCCTACTGTATAAAAGGGAAGTCCTAGGGGTTTCTTTTTATATAACCTAATTTTATCTGTTTATCAACTGTCTCACCCTGTGGATTGCTAGACATATTTCACAGATGAGAAACTGAGGCTGAAAGAAGTCATTTCAAGTAACAGAGATGGTAGGTTACTGAGCTGAGATTTGAACCCAGAAAAGCCTGTCTTCCAAACTATGCCTTGGCTATGGGGCCATACTTCCTCTGGCTTAGAATATTTGTTAACAACTGATGTTATCAGAGGTAATACTCATGTAACAGGAGGGCTACAACTCTAAATCTAAATGAAGACCCCTGATACCTGACACCTCATCATATTTATCATGAGTTGTCATCACGTGCTTACTTGTTTACTGTGGACACCTCAGCATACTTTAAGCACCCTGAAGGTCAGGATGAGCCTCTTTTGGTCACCATTGCATCTTAAGCACCTAGGGCAGAGCCCGTTATATAAGGTACTCAATTAATATTTGTTGAATGGCTACATTAACAAATAATTGAATCTAGCTTAAATTTTAATTAGGCTGCTGTTACGAGCTGAATTTTATCCCACAAAAATTTATATGTTGAAGTCCTAATCCCTAGTACCCCCAAATGTGCCCTTATTTGGAGATAGGATCTTTACAGAGATATTTAAGTTAAAATGAGGTCAGTAGGGCAGCCCTAATCCAATGACTGGTGTCCTTCTAAGAGGAGGGAATTAGGACACAGATATGTACACGGGGAGACAATGTCAAGAGACAGGGAAAAGGAGGCTGTTTACAAGCCTGAAACAGAGATCCTTCCCTGATAGCCCTCAGAAGGAAGCAACTCTGCAACACCTTGATTTCAGACTTCTAGCATCCAGAACTGTGAGAAAATAAATGTCTATTCTTTGAGCCACCCAAGCTGTAGTACTTCGTTATGGAAGCCCTAGAAAACTAATATGTGATATATTGAAACTAATTCTCTTTCAGTAAAAAGGTGTATGTTAAGATTTGCCCACTACTCAGTCAATGATATCCAAAGCTTTACAGCTGTTCCAGGAGCATTATCATCCATTCTAAGACAACAGTTCAACTTAATGCATCTTATACACTGCCCTGGCCAGTTCTAAAAGAAGGTCTATACCATGCATCCCAGAAGGAAGACTAATTATTAAACAATAGAGTTACTCCTTTGGCAAAGAAGAAATGATATGTTAAACAGGTTGTACAGATTTAGAAGAGAACATTGATTTTAAAATCAATGGAAGGCCTCAATTTTTCCTTTTCTGACCATAGTCTTTGGCAGGCAGTCAGTAGAAGAGTCAATAGCGATAAGTGAAGTTGGTTTGCATTTCGAATTTTGTTGGAAGCTGGGGGAAGGAAACCTAAGAAACGCAAGTTCAGTGCCAAAGTAGCTGATTTTGCCGTTAGGAGAATTCACAACAAGGCTCACAGCTAAAAAGTGAGGTGGCAGAGCAGCAGCCCAGCATACCTACCCGCTGGGTTCTTTTCTGGAGGCAGCCCCTTAGGTAAAGCATACAGTCTCCCAAAGCTTCTTGTCACGTTTCTCTTCACTGGTGTAACCACGATAACGCTAATGCCTTGTTTTAAGGATTCTACAGGGTATTGGGGTAGATTTACTTCATGACAGTTCATCTTTCAATTGGCTGGGGCTAATTGTAATCACAGGAACTGACCCACCTTCAAATCTAAAAATCCACAGATCTCATTTATATTCATTTGGTTTCTTCAAACATGACAAGTAGGGAGAATTCTACCGTGATGAAACTAGGATTTTGATATTTTCAAATGCTTTTTTAAAACTGAAAAGTAAACATCCAGGAACATGAAAATGATTTGGGCTTATATTATATTCTAAATGTAGGTTAACTACACTGAGGTATATAAACACTCTAATTGTAATTGTAAATTACCATGTTGTGCAGGAAAACAGACATATGGCAGGTATCTTCATTCACTGAGCTACACTACAGCTCTTTAACATTAATGGACATCTGATTAAAAAAACCCTAATTTTTAGCAATGCCTTTCCAACTGATATGTCCCAATACTCCTCTGTTTAGAGAATTACCTTTCTTTTACAGAAACTACAAATCTGACTAAAAATGAAAAGGCCAGATTTATTATTCTAAAATATTGTTTTATAATGAGAAATTACCATTTAGAGACAAGAAAGACTAGAAGAATGAATATTTTTAGGAATCCTAGATTTTCTGGAGTCTTCGTTTAGATATAGTTCTTGGATTTTTAAACAGTGTAATACATACAGCAAATTTTTAAAAAAATCACCAGTAATACCTATTATATATATTTTTTCCTGTAATATACCTTTTTCCTTAAAAAATAAAAAAATGACATCATATAGTTTAATAAATTGTTTTGCCTCACTCAACAATCTTTTCTGAACTGTTTGTCAATTTTTACCCTATATGGTGTTCCTTTTTATTTATTTAACCCTTTGTTGAATGTTGTTTCTAACTTTTCATTGTTAAAATTTTTAAAAAATGCTGTGATATCACCCTTATCACTAAATTTTTACATACATATAACAATTATTTTCTTATAAACATTATTTAAAAGTTGAAATGATGGGCCAAAGGAAAAGCACATTTTAAAAACTTCCCATATGAATTACCCAATAGCCTTTCATGAAGGTTGTACCAATTTACATGACCACAGATGGAACAGCCAAATACTTGTTTCTTTTATTTTGTTCATCACGACCACAACACTGTGTTCAAATTATTGTAGTTTCATAACACCTGGTAGAACAAGGCCCTAACGCTTTACCTTCAAAATTTCCATATTTCCCCAAGTTTCATTCTTTCAGTTTAGAATCACTTTGTCAAGTAATACTCCCATATTTCACTAGGATTTTATTGGAATGGAATTGTAGTTTTCATTGTAAAAACATTGTTCTACATAGATAATACAATTTTGTACCCTAAAAAGAATTCATAAATGGATTCTGCCAAGGAAATCAGTACTGTTTAGTAAGTACTATTTCTAGAAGAAAGTACTATTTCTAGAAGAAAGTCATAAACAAAAGTGGCCATTCTGAAAAATAAATCCCTATGACACAGTTTTAGTATAATAAACAATGATGTATAGTACACACATTTTAAAAATATGAAATAATAGAAAACAGATGCTATTTTAAGAGCAGGATAATGTTTTGGAATAAGGAAGGATCTCCTAACACCTCAAGTTTTCTTAGACAAGAAGTAGGAAAACTTCTAGGGAAGGGAGAAATTGTTCTTTATGATAAGAATCTAATTAAAGTGCCAAGGAATCATAAAAGCACAAGAACAATAAAGGCAATAATCAATACAGTATTTGGCCTGAATTTGAAAGACTTATGTAAGAACTGATTCAGGGCCTTTATACTGTACTGGCTAGAGATACCCAGAAAATACAGACTTGAAGAAAACCAGGAATGACCTATTAGTTTTCAAGGGAAAACTCTCAAAAGTAAGATGGCCAATGGGAAGGTGTTGCTTAAATTCTAAAATCGTAGATCTACAGAGTCATGGTCCCCATTGAAAATGTGATGAAGGCTACCATCACCATCTTTGAAGAAAATGCACATATGTACAAACACGCTATTCTGCTTATACTTCAAAGAGGTTTGGCATCTTCAGGTTAAGAATACCTGCCTTGTCAAAAGGAAATACAAGATAAAGGAAACATTTGATACAGAAATTTTCAGAATGATGGCAAAGATCCCACTGAGTGAGTGGTTGGAATTTATGTTTTTAACTGAGGTAGGGGAAAATCTGGCAAATATTGAAGACTTTGGACTGTTGTTTGGAACCTGCCTCTACTAACTCCTCCCCTGAAATTGTTCTAAGACATGTACCCGTGACATCTTTGTTAGTGAAATGATATAGCTTACTTGATTTATGTTATCTGATCTCTGACATTTGACACTGTTAACCACTGACAACATACTCTTGGTTTTTTGAAGTCTGGCTCCATTTTCACTAACCTATGTGTCTTGACAGTGCTCTATTTTCAGACATTGACGAGAGGAAGAAATACACATTGGAAGAAACCAGAAGAAACTAGAAAAATGCAATTAATAAAAATAAGGGCTAAAATTAAATAATTAGGAAATAAAAACAGTAAATAGGATTAAAAATAAAAAACTTGTTATTTGAAAATACCTGTAGATAAATTCTTTGTAAGACTGATTAAGGAAAAAAGTAGAGAAAAAAATGGACAAGATTAGTAAGCAAAAAGAATACATAAACTCAGATATAATATATGGTGATAGAATTATAAAACCATAAATATTACATGGAGGTGTACGGCAGCAGGTGTGACAACACAGAGGGATTAATGACTTCTGTTTAGTATACGATGACCCATATTGACCAATGCAGAAGTAGAAAACTGGAAAAGACCAATTTCATGGAAGAGATTGGAACAGTGATTTAAGATGCACCACTGCAAAAGCCACCAGGGAGTTGGATAGTTGGATCAACTAACACAAGTATCCTCTACAAAGCATTTCTGAGCTCAAAAGAAAGTAAGGGAAATTCCCAGGGAATAAACCAAACGGCGCTGGAAAAGTGAATTAGAAAAAAACACATCTTTCAAGAAAAGGGGGAGAACAAGGAAACTCTTGTGTTTCAACAAGGGCTCTGGGTAGGCTCTATGTACTCTTTTCCTGTCCCATCCTCAAACCCTCCCCTGGAGGCAACAATTATCCTGGACTCTGTGTTCACACAAAGTTCTGCTTGGTTTTGATAGAAATAATATACTGACATAGTCTTCTGTGACCTGAGTTTTTCACTCAATATTGTGTTCATTAGAATATCCCTATGTTTACTGATAACCACTAGGAATAAGAGACACAATTACTTTTCAATTAATAAACAGAGAGAAACAAAATATCCAAAACCATCTATGTTTTGGAATGTACGTTAAAGCCAATGCTAGGGAAAAACAACACAGCAGTAAACTTCAACCCCCCTCCCCAAATTTTCCTAAACAGCTCCCATCCCTCGCCCTTACGTATTCTTAACTTCTTTAGACAACTAATGGAGAACTTAATGCTAAAAGCCTTTAAATGAACCCCAGGGACCCGTTTCCCTGGGTTGGCCCTCCCCAGAAAGGCAGGCCCCTCAGCTGGAAAGCCTGGGGAGGCTCAGGGTGGTGGCTGGGACAGAGAGGAGGGTTCCTCCCGCAGTGAAAGGGGCAGGGGTACAAAGGTGTAAAGTAGGGTCCCCCATAATGGGGGGAACAGAAATGGAGTCCCGATGTCAGGGGAAAGCACATTGGTCCTCTTGGGAGAGGAGGTCCGACAGTCCCCACCTCCACCAGTGGGGAGAAATCATTGTTTGGCCGACTGCCCATCTTGCTCCGGTTATGGAACCAAACTCGGACCAAGTCCTCCTGCAGCTGGAGCTGCCCAGCGATGCAGCTGATCTGCTGGGGTGTGGGCTTCTGGCACTGCAGGAAGAGTTTCTCCAGGCTGCTTCCGATGCGTCTCTCCCTGTATGCCCGTCTGCGCTTCCGAGCCTGCTGCAGGATCGTCTCCATTTTGCGTAAGCCCGGAAGGTTCTCCATGTCCACTTGCTCCAGCCACATCTTCAGCAGCGGTCGCAGCTTCCACATGTTGGCGAGGCTCAACTGCTGGGCCTCGAGGCGGCAGATGGTCGCCTGGCTCAGCGCCTTTCCAAAAAGAGCCCCCATGGCGAACCCCACGTCGGCCTGAGAGTACCCCAGGGTCATCCTCTTCTGCCTCAGCTCCTTGGCCAGCTGCTCCATCTCCTTCTCTGCGGCCGAGGTGTCTTCTGGCAGCGCCAGCGTCGGGATGCACTGCAGGACGAGGCCGGGCCTGGGGAAGGCGACCTCAGAGGGTCTTGGGAACCAAGCGCTCACCCCGCCAGCTCCGAGCCGGGGCCGGCAAGGCATCATCTCGTCCCGGAATTCGCACGGCGGGGGACCTGGGGACAGCGGCCACACCTCCGGGCCTGGGCACATCCCCGGCCTGACCCCTGGCAGGACCATCAGCCTGCCGGGGGCCGCCTGGGCGCTCAACCCGATCGGAGCGTCAGCCCACACCGGCACTGGCCCTGCGGGCCTGTCGCCACCAGTGCCCGGCACGGGGAAGTTTGAGGGCCTGTGTCCGGCCATGGAGTAAGACCGCTCCCAAGCAGGGCGTCTGGTAGAAACCGACGGCTCTCGAGGCTTCAGAACAACCACCAGCCTCGCCCTCGAGCCCCGCCCCCCAGTGGGCTGAGATAGCGGTGTAGGCGGGAGAAACTGAGGCTGAGGGTGTGTATGGGAGCAGGCGGGGAAATCTGGTAGATCCTACTGATGACTGCCTGGTCCCCAGGGTTAAGGGAGGGGCTCCCCTACCCTGAACTTTGCTTCCAACTCCTTCTGAAGTGCAAGTCTCTCTCTTGAGCTTTGCAGCTCCGAGCTGTCTGGGATCCCTTAGTCACTGCGTCCATCCTCTCCCTGAAGGGAACCTAGGTGTTTCCTTTCAGCTCTTCAGAACACTGGTATCTAATCTCTTTCCTCCATGTAACCTGAATGACCGCTTCAGGCTTCACAAATATTTGTTAAATATCTTTATGCCAGTTTTTTTTTTTTCTCTTTATGCTACCCCTTCACTCATTAACTGTCCCCTCACTGCTATCTTCATGGTCACAAGTACTGCCAACGTCTTTCCACTGCACATCTTCAGTCCCTGTGCCCTAGGAAACCTAAGCATCCTTGCCTGAATTTCTAGTTCACATCAGTTTACTGTCAGATTCTGTCCCCCACCCCTGCACTTTGTCAGCTTCCACCCTCACTGGGGCCAAGTTTCCTGACTAATTCCACGTTTGCCCCACCACTCCTTCAAGTCCTTTGCTCCCCATCCTACCTCAGCTTCCTGGTCCAGAGTTTCCACATACAACAGAGGCCTGTGTGTTTCATCTTTCTCCCCTCTGGAGACAGGTCTCTGGACTGGCCCCGCCTGCTGTTCCCCACTGAGGACACTCCTTGCAATACCTTACTCACCAACATCAGGCTCCCCTATCCCTGACACCTCTCCCATCAGAGACCCAGGGATCTTAGAATATTTGTCCCTCCATCATGTCCCCGGCTCGGGTAACCAGTCCTAGGCCCTGGGTGGAGAAAGCTAAGGAGGGAAGGGGAAGAGAAGATCAGACCTCAGGTTCACAGCTTCCGAGGAGGAGCTTTAGGAAAGAAGAGAGGACAGTGATGTTGGCTGGATAATCCCAGCCTCCTGCCCTTTCACTCTCCAGCTCAACCATGATGAGGCTCTACTCTACCCACATCTACTGGAACTGCTCTTGATGAAGTCATTGGGGACCTTCCAACTGTCAAATCTGACGGGCTTTTCAAAGTCTTCATCTTATTAAACTTCTCTGCAGTATCTGACAATGCTGACTACTCTTCTTGCGCCTCTGTTTTAAATTCCATGAAACGCTGGTAACAGTCAAACCTGTATTTCAGCCTTGACTTTTCTTTTAATTTCCAGTCTGTATTTCCCATTGCCCCAAATCAAATTCATTATATGCATTTCTAAGCCTGCCGCTCCTCTAGGTCTCCCTGAGCTGGTTGATGGCATTATCACCCACTCAGTCACCCAAACTGAAACCCAGGAATTGTTCTTGACCTTTCCCATGCTCCGTAGGGCATCAAATCTTCCATTGTGGGTCTCCTGAAACAGCTGAGCTCTATGATCTCTCTAGCCTCATCTTACTGTTTTAATTTAGGCCAAATAATTTCTCACTTGCATTATCATAATAACCTTACAATTGGTTTCTTCTGCGTCTCCTTTCAAGTTTATCTTTCATACCTGTGCTAGAGGTAATTTTCCCCAAACCAAACCAAACCAAACCAAAACAAACCTAACCAAACCCAACCAAATGAAAAAAAATCTAACCATGTCATTTTTCTCTTAAATTTTTTCAAAATCTAGCTCCTCTTTCCCCAATCAACAAGGTGGGCATTCAAAACCTGAGTATGGAACACAGTGTTTTTCACCATCTGGCCCCCTCTTCCTTCCTTTCCCAGCCTCATCTACCACATTCCCCCAAGCTCTCTGCACCTCCAGCTTATTCCATCCATGCTCAGTGAGAATACTTCACTTTGTAATAAAGATGCCACAATTTTCGTGGCTATTATGCTTTTCTTCATGCTGCTCCTTCTATCAGAAACAGCTTCCCCTGCTTGTTGGTCTCATTCTCTCATATCATTCAAGATTCTGCTCAAATGTCACTTCGTTAGAGAAGCTTTCCCTGACCACTCTTCCTAAAACAGCAACCCGTGTCACTCTCTGTTCCCTTTATTAACCTACTTTTTTTTTTATATTAACAGGTACTGCCACCTAATATATAATTATTTATCTCTCTGTTTATTGTTTGTCTCTGTGCTGCCAAGAGAGCAGGGATTTTGCCTAGTTCACCGCTATGTCTACAGGGCCCACAACTGTGCTTGGCTCAGTAAACATTCCTGAGTAAATGAAGTGTGCTGTATTTCCAGTCACCTTTAAGTCACAGTTTAGAGCACACTTTATGGTGAGACCTTCCCCCAGGCAGAGTTAATTAATGCTTTTGTGGCCCCCTCCTTGTACTCGATATATGTTTTTACTGTAACATTTATCAGTAATTATTTATTTTATGTCTCTGTCTTTCCAGCTAGGTACTTAAGGGCATGCATGTAGATGTTATACAGCCTGGAACATAATAGAGCCCTGAATGATACACTGCTCAATAAATGTTTGCTGAATGAGTGAATGAATCCTCACTTCTACAGTCCTGAGAGTGAAGTACATTTAGTTTCAGTTTAACAATGAGAAACTTGACCCTACCAGGTGCCTCTCCATACTTTCTCTCCTGTACTAGAACAGGCCCTTATGTAGATGGGGGTAGTAGTACTATGAGACTAAATTCAACTCAACACTATAGAAAATAAGGTTGTAGAAATGGCCTTGAAGCCATGGTAGAGGGAGAAAGAATCAAGAAATCACTGCCATCTCTACAGGCTGTGTATCTGATTATTTGTTTAATGCCTGCATCTCCACTGCAATCCTGGCTAGGATATATGCTGGTAAAGAGCAAGGTCCTTGTCTGTCTGGCTTATTGCTAGATTCTCAGCACTTGGAACTATACTTGGCACAAAGTGGGAAGTCAAGAGATATCTGTTTAATGTTAAATAAATGAATCTCTGCAGCATTAATGGTGAGAAGACTTCCACATTTGCCTTGGGTTATGCTTTAAGATGATAGTCTATGAAAAACAGTTTGCAATATACAAAATTTCACTGCTATCTATTCTTTCCAAGTATACCTACATGCTGTTTTTTCAATATTACGAAGCAACCAGTGCCTGCTAAACACAATGAAAGGTGGATCACAAAGAGAATAAAAGACAACAATTATATAAGTTAAGGCCCACATAGTGAAACCAGCCCATTTGCAAAAGAAAACCACAGAGAAATGCTTCATAAGTTGTCTAAAAACAATAGATGAGTAAAAATGTTTTTAGTGAATTGGAAAAAGTGAGGAAAGCTTCATTATATTAACTGAGATAAAACACAGTAGCTAAAAACATTTACTAAATTAAAAAGTAAGGGTATATGAACTTGATGGGTTTTAAATTAACTTGGATACTCTCAATTAACGTTGTCTCTGTACTTGGTCGGATCTCATCTGCCACTGTGCCTATCTCCTGGTTTATGTATACGTATTATTGCGAATAAAACCCCATATTCTTAAGAGAAGTCTTGACACCTCCTTAAAAGTATATTTAATGTGCTATAGAAATGGGGTGATCAGGGGAAAAAAGCAGGAGCATATTTGGTTGGAACAGAAATAGGGATCAGGGAAGGCAGGTGATGGGAATGCCCAAGACAACCAGCACAGTTTGGGCTGGGGCGCTTGAGAGGCTAATCCATCACCTTCAACAAACCCTGAGACCCCTTAGTAAGTGATTAGATTACAATGTAAGAATCAGGCCAGTCTTATCCGTAGGGAATTATAAAGTACGGATAAGAAACACATGGTCCCAGGCCCTGTGTATTTATAACCTAAATGGAGGAGAAGGGAAACTGCCAGGAGAGCAGGACAGCTACACTTGCCCAAAGAGAAGTTAACGGTTTTCTATTATTAGGATCTTTGGAATTAAGAGAAAGTTAAGTTTTAAGCTGAAATACACAAAGCATCAGGATTTGTGAAATTAAGCTCTCCTTACGTAGCTTCTATTCTAAGATGTCAAAACCAACTGCCAAGATCCCTAATGGTAAGAAGCAGAAAACAGTGGAGGCAAAGTTAATGATAAACATTCTTGTAGGTCTTGGTTCAAGTTTCATCTCTTTGAAAAGCTTGGCCAATACACTCAGGACTACAGTGATCTCCCTCCTCTCTGAACTTAGTGTCTTTCCACTCAGATACATTGGCTGCCTTATAAAGTTGGCTGGAGTTTCATGTCATAGCTCCCACCCAGGAGATACGGAAATGTCTCTGAATGGACATTACAGATACCATTTATTTTGTACTTATGTGCCAAACAATGTGCTAATGCCTGAGCTATCCACAGTACTCTGAGGATGGTAAGTGCATAAAGGCACCTGGATGTGAGGGAGATCTGGTTTTGATTTACATCATCCTATTGATCAGTTATCTTGTTAACTAGTAAGGTGATCCTTGCTTCCTCATCTCTCCAAATGCATCTCTCCCAAAGCTGCTCATGCCCCAGATGGAGGACACAGCTTTGTTCAAGACTATGTGAGGAGTTTCATTTCTCTGTCAGAGGCTCCAAAAAATACTTTTTGAATGTAATTAGATCAACAGAGAAGATCTAAGAATAATGTACAAGTCAGGCAGAGAGGGCCAGGCCCGCTAGATGGTGCCAATTTTATAGTTTTTCCCACTCTGCATGTATCCTAGTAACTGAGCACTGACAAGGCATCAGTGTGTAAAGGCACTGTCACCAGAAGGGCAGGTATAGGTCCCCAAGAACCACATTCATCAAGGAGACAAAAAGCAAAGGCAGGAGACAAGACCCAGAGAGCAGTTACTGGGAAGTCCTTCTCTGGGTCCAGGAAGTAAAGTGAGAAACCCAGGAGAACTGTGATAACTGTCCAGGAAGGAAAGAGGCCTCCCACCTCACAGTGAGAGTTAACACCACACACCACAACAATTTAGTTCACTGAAACTGCCTCAGAATACACTGCAATGATTAAACTGTCAATTCTCTGGGTGGATTTTCAAGTAGAAAATTATATAAGACAAAGTGAGGGGGAGGAGTCAAGATGGTGGAATAGAAGGACGCGGAATTCGTCTCTCCTCACAAATACATCAAGAACACATCTACAAACGGAACAGTTGTCATAGAGCACCTGCTGAACATTAGCGGAAGACTTCGGACACCTAAAAGGACAAGAAAAATCCCCTCATAACCTGTAGGAGGAAAGAAAGAAGAAAAAAAGAAAAGAGGAATCAAAAAAGGGACCAGCAACCCTGGCGGGAAGCTGAAGGTGAGGGGAGGTCCCCGCACTCAGAAAAACTCCCTCACGGTGGGGAAATAAGCTGCGACAGAAAAGGACTTTTGGGGGATCAAAGGAGAATACAGCAGACAGTCTGCAGAAGGCAGAACAAGGTAAGAACTACACAAGTGGTCTACACCGCAGCTCTGCGCATTCCAGCCTGAGTCGTGAGTTGCCAATTGTGGAGGGCAGGGCTTGGTGCTGGAAAGTGGGATTTGGAGTGCGGATCCAGGAGGGGACAGCTGTTGGCTGTGAAAAGACAGCCTGAAGGGACAGGAGTAAGGAGCTCCACAACCGGGAAAGTCTGCGGAAAAAGCGTGGGACGCCATAGAAGCAAGGCGTCATTGTTGAGTAGCACGCAAGGGGCAGGGCCGCTGTTACAAACCCTCTCCCCACCTGCTGGCTTCTTCCGCCTCCACAGGCACTGGGAGGGGCTCCCATCTGAGTGGGCTTGCCTGCCCCTCAGGCCAGGGTCTCCTACGCCCGTGTGGGCTCCAGGGGCCTGAGCGCCGCCCATCCCAAAGCCTCCTTGGGAATCAGCCCTGGGCTCCCCTGCCTGGGATGGGAGTCTACTGATGCTGGCAGGGGCTGAATGCTAAAGTGTGGGGTTGGGAGAGCAGATCAGGGAGAGGAGCTCTGTTGGCTGCGCAGATACAGCAGAGGGGACGGGTGTGAGGGGATGCGTGGCTCTGAATGCCCCTAGGGGAAGCGTCGTCTGCCTGGAAAGTGAGGCATCATTGTTGAGTGGTGAGTGGGGGGGGCTGCCCCTGCCCCCGCATGCCAGCTCCTGCCTCCACGGTCTCCGGGAGGTACTCCTGGCACAGTGAGCGTGCCACAGTCTGTTGCAATGGCCTGCTGGTCCCTGCTGCTGCAGGCAACTCACAAACACCCCAACTGTGCCCTCTGTACCCCACCCCAGCCCCAAGCAGCCACTGCTTTCGCTCCCTCTCAGCTGGGCAGGAAACAGATGCCTAAGGATGGCGCACAGGCGGATGCGGGGTCAAAACAAAAGCTGAGCCCCAGGGGCGGTGCGACTGAGGAAGAGGAATGGAAATCTTTCTGTGCAGCTGCACGAGCCACGGATTAAATCCCCAAGATCGGCTTGGTAAATCCCGCATCTGTGGAATACCTGAATGGACCATGAGTGTTCCACAAACTGAGACTGGTCTGGCCTTTGCAGCAGTGGACTCTGGTGGCAAGAACACGGGGGAGTTAGGCCAGGTCAGGGTCTGAGCTGGCCCCAAAGAGTCCACAGCAGGTCCAGAGACTGACCTAGAAGTACTGGAAGGCCTCCAGGGAAGTGGGGACGGCTCTGGCTCACTGGGGGAGCAAGGACACTGACAGAGCAGGCCCCAGGAAAATATTCTTATTACGATTATTTTTTTGGTTTGTTTCATTTTGTTCAGTTTGTTGGTGTTGTTGTTTTATTATTTTTTACCTTTTTTATTTTTCTTTTTTTAATATATACATTTTTTTTTCTATTTTACTTTATTTTGTTGTTTTGTGGTTTTTTCTTGTTTTGGTCTTGTTTTTATTTTATTCTTTTTTATTGTTTTATATGTATATTTTATGTTTTCTTCACTTTCTGGTTTATTTGTTTGCTTTCTGTTTTTATTTTTCATTTTTTGTTTTTGTTAGTTTAGTCCTTACTGACTGTTCTCATTTTTGAATTCTTTTCTTTGTTTGTTCTCTTTTTTTTCTGTGTGTGTGTGTTGTGTTGTTGTTGCTGCTCTTTGTTTTTGCTTTTGCTATTTGTCTTGGGTTTTGTTTGTCTGTTTGTTTTCTTTTCTTTTTTTGTCCCTCTGGCTGCACTATGCAGCTTGCGGGCTCTTGGCTCCCTGGCCAGGGGTCGGGCCTGGGCCTCTGGGGTGGGAGCACTGAGTCCAGGATGCTGGAACACCAGAGAATTCCTGGGCCCAGGAAATATTAATCAGTGTGATCTCTCCCAAGGTATCCATATCAACACCAAGACACAGCTCCACCCAACTGCCTGTAGGCTCCAGTGCTGGACACCTCATGCCAAACAACCAGCAAGACAGGAACACAGCCTAACCCATCAGCAGACAGGCTACCTAAAGTTGAACTAGCTCACAGACACTCCAAAAAACACACCACCTGATGGGGCCCTGCCCATCAGAGGGAAAAGGTTCAGCTTCACCCACCAGAGCGGAGGCACCAGTCCCTCCCACCAGGAAGGTTACACAAGCCCCTGAACCAACCTCACTCACCAGGGGGCAGAGAACAGAAGCAAGAGGAACTACGAGCCTGCAGCCTGCAGAAAGGAGACCATAAACACAGTAGGTTAGACAAAATGAGAGGACAGAGAAATATGTTGCAGACGAAAGAGCAAGGTAAAAACCCACAAGACCAAATAAGTGAAGAGGAAATAGGCAACCTACTTGAAAAAGAATTCAGAGCAATGATAGTAAAGATGATCCAAGATCTCGGAATTAGAATGGAGGCATGGATCAAGAAGATACAAGAAATGTTTAACAAGGACTTAGAAGAACTAAAGAACAAACAATCAGTGATGAACAACAATAACTGAAATTAAAAATACACTAGAAGGAATCAACAGCAGAATAACTGAGGCAGAAGGACGGATAAGTGACCTGGAAGACAGAATGGTGGAAATAACTGCCGCAAAGCAGAATAAAGACAAAAGAATGAAAAGAAAGGAGAACAGTCTCAGAGACCTCTGGGACAACATTAAAGGCAACAACATTCGAATTACAGGGGTACCAGAGAAGAATAGAAAGGAAAAGGGCCTTAGAAAATATTTGAAGGGATTATAGTAGAAAACTTCCCGAACATGTGAAAGGAAATAGTCAATCAACTCCAGGAGGCACAGAGAGTCCGATACAGGATAAATCCAAGGAGAAACATGCTGAGACACATATTAATCAAACTAACAGAAATTAAATAGAACGAAAAAATATTAAAAGCAGCAAGGGAAAAGCAACAAATAACTACAAGGGAATCCCCATCAGTTTATCAGCTGATTTTCAGCAGAAACTCTGCAGGCCAGAAGGAGTGGCAGGACAGATTTAAAGTGATGAAAGGGAAAAACCTACAACCAAGATTACTACACCCAGCAAGGATCTCATTCAGATTTGATGGAGAAATCAGAAGCTTTACAGACAAGCAAAAGCTAAGAGAATTCAGCACCACAAAACCAGCTTTACAACAGATGCTAAAGGAAATTCTCTAGGCGGGAAACATAAGAGAAGGAAAAGACCTACAATAACAAACCGAAAACATTTAAGAAAATGGGAATAGGAACATACATATCGATAATTACCTTAAATGTAAATGGATTAAATGCTCCAACCAAAAGACATAGATTGGCTGAATGGATACAAAAACAAGACACGTACATATGTTGTCTACAAGAGACCCACTTCAGACCTAGGGATACATATAGACTGAAAGTGAGGGGATGGAAAAAGATATTCCATGCAAATGGAAATCAAAAGAAAGCTGGAGTAGCAATACTCATATCAGACAAAATAGACTTTAAAATAAAGACTATTATAAGAGACAAGGAAGGACACTACATAATGATCAAGGGATCAATCCAAGAAGAAGATATAACAATTGTAAGAATTTATGTACCCAACATAGGAGCACCTCAATACATAAGGCAAATGCTAACAGCCATAAAAGGGGAAATTGACAGTGCCACAATAATAGTGGGGGACTTTAACACGCCACTTACATCAATGGATAGATCATCCAGACAGAAAATTAAATAAGGAGCAAAAAGCCTGAAATGACACATTAGACCAGATAGACTTAACTGAAATTTACAGGACATTCCAACCAAAAGCAGCAGAATACACTTTCTTCTCAAGTGCACATAAAACATTCTCCAGGATAGATCACATCTTTGGTCACAAATCAAGCCTTGGTAAAGTTAAGAAACCTAAAATCGTAACAAGCATCTTTTCCGACCACAAGGCTATGAGATTAAAAATCAATTACAGGCAAGAGACCGTCAAGACGGCGGAGGAGTAAGACGTGGATATCACCTTCCTCCCCACAAATACATCAGAAATACATCTACATGCGGAACAACTCCTACAGAACACCTACTGAATGCTGGCAGAAGACCGCAGACTTCCCAAAAGGCAAGGAACTCCCACATACCTCGGTAGGGCAAAAGAAAAAAGAAAAAAACAGAGACAAAAAGATAGAGATGGGATCTGCACCTCTGGAAGGGAGCGTGTGAGGAGAAAAGATTCCACACACTAGGAAGCCCCTTCACTGGCGAAGATGGGGGGTGGCGGGGTGAGCTCGGAGCCACGAGGACAGCGCAGCAATAGGGGTGCAGAGGGCAAAGAGGAGAGATTCCGCATGGAGGATCGGGCCAACCAGCACTCACCAGCCTGAGAGGCTTGTCTGCTCACCTACCAGGGCGGGTGGGGCTGGGAGCGAGGCTCAGGCTTTGGAGGTCAGACCCCAGGGAGAGGACGGGGGTTGGCTGCGTAAACACAGCCTGAAGGGGGGCCGTGTGCCACAGCTAGCCAGGAGGGTGTGTCCGGGAAAAGGTCTGGACCTGCCTAAGAGGCAAGAAGACATTGTTCAGGGTGCGCGAGGAGAGGGGATTCAGAGCAATGCCTAAATGAGCTCCAGAGATGGGCGTGAGCCATGGCTATCAGTGCGGACACCGGAGAAATGCTAAGGCTGCTGCTGCAGCTACCAAGAAGCCTGTGTGCAAACACAAGTCACTATCCACACCTCCCCTTCCGGGAGCCTGTGCAGCCTGCCACTGCCAGGGTCTTGTGATCCAGGGACAACTTCCCCAGGAGAACACACAGTGTGCCTCAGGCTGTTGCAATGTCATGCCGGCCTCTGCCACTGCAGGCTCACCCCAAGTTCCATACCCCTCCCTCCACCCCTAGCCTGAGTGAGCCGCAGCCCCCTAATCAGCTGCTACTTTAACCCCATCCTGTCTGGGCAAAGAACAGATACCTTCAGGCGACCTACACACAGAGGCGGGGCCAAATCCAAAGCTGAACCCCAGGAGCTGTGCAAACAAAGAAGAGGAAGGGAAATTTCTCCCAGCAGCTTCAGGAGCAGCCAATTAAACCTCCACAATCAACTTGATGTACCCTCCATCTGTGGAATACCTGAATAGACAACGAATCATCCCAAAATCGAGGCGGTGGACTTTGGGAGCAACTGTAGACTTCGGGTTTGCTTTCTGCATCTAATTTGTTTCTGGTTTTACGTTTATCTAAGTTTAGTATTTAGAGTTTATTACCACTGGTAGATTTGTTTATGGATTTGGTTGCTCTCTTCCTTTTTTTCCTTTTATGTATATAGATATATATTTTTTCTTTTTTCTCTTTTTGTCAGTGTGTATGTGTATGCTTCTTTGTGTGATTTTGTCTGTACAGCTTTGCTTTTACCATTTGTCCTAGGGTTCTGTTTTTTTTTTTTTTTCTTTTTTAGTATAGTTTTTAGTGCTTGTTATCATTGATAGCTTTGTTTTTTGGTTTGGTTGCTATCATTATTCTTTCCTTTTTTGTCTTTTTAAATTATTTTTAATTTTTTAATTTTTAATAATTTTTTAATTTTTTATTTTAATAATTTTGTTTTCTTTCTTTCTTTCTTTTTTTCTCCCTTTTCTTTTGAGCCATGTGGCTGACAGGGTCTTGGTGCTCAGGCCTGGTGTCAGGCCTGTGCCTCTGAGGTGGGAGAGCCGAGTTCAGGACATTGGTCCACCAGAGATCTCCTGGCTCGATGTAATATCAAATGGCGAAAGCTCTCCCAGAGATCTCCATCTCAATGTTAAGACCCAGCTCCACTCAACGACCAGCAAGTTACAGTGCTGGACACCCTATGCCAAACAACTAGCAAGACAGGAACACAACCCCACCCATTAGCAGAGAGGCTGCCTGAAATCATAATAAGGTCACAGACACTCCAAAACATACCACTGAACACGGGTCTTACCACCAGAAAGACAAGATCCAGTCTCATCCATCAGAACACAGGCACCAGTCCCTTCTACCAGGAATCCACACCACCCACTGAAACCAACCTACCCACTGGGGGCAGACACCAAAACAATGGGAACTACGAACCTGCAGCCTGCGAAAAGGAGACCCCAAACACACTAAGTTAAGCAAAATGAGAAGACAGAGAAACACATAGCAGATGAAGGAGCAAGGTAAAAATCTACCAGACCAAACAAATGAAGAGGAAATAGGCAGTCTACCTGATAAGGAATTCAGAGTAATGATAGTAAAGATGAACCAAAATCTTGGAAATAGAATGGAGAAAACACAAGAAACGTTTAACAAGGACCTAGAAGAACTAAAGAGCAAACCATGATGAACCACACAATAAATGAAATTAAAAATTCTCTAGAAGGAATCAATAGCCGAATAACTGAGGTAGAAGAACAGATAAGTTACCTGGAAGATAAAATAGTGGAAATAACTGCCACAGAGCAGAATAAAGAAAAAAGAATGAAAAGAATTGAGGACAGTCTCAGAGACCTCTGGGACAACATTAAATACACCAACATTCGAATTATAGGGGTCCCAGAAGAAGAAGAGAGAAAGAAAGGCACTGAAAAAATATTTGAAGAGATTATAGTTGAAAACTTCCCTAATATGGGAAAGGAAATAGTCAATCAACTCCAGGAAGTGCAGAGAGTCCCATACAGGATAAATCCAAGGAGAAACACGCCAAGACACATATTAATCAAACTATCAAAAATTAAATACAAAGAAAAAATATTAAAAGCAGCAAGGGAAAAACAACAAATAACATACAAGGGAATCCCCATAAGGTTAACAGCTGATCTTTCAGCAGAAACTCTGCAAGCCAGAAGGAAGTGGCAGGACATATTAAAGTGATGAAAGGGAAAAACCTACAACCAAGATTACTCTACCCAGCAGGGATCTCATTCAGATTTGATGGAGAAATTAAAATATTTACAGACAACCAAAAACTAAGCGAATTCAGCACCACCAAACCAGCTTTACAACAAATGCTAAGGAACTTCTCTAGGCAGGAAAAAAAAGAGAAGGAAAAGACCTACAATAACAAACCCAAAACAATTAAGAAAATGGTAATAGGAACATACATATTGATAACTACCTTAAATGTAAATGGATTAAATGCTCCCACCAAAAGACATAGACTGGCTGAATGCATACAAAAACAAGACTCGTATATATGCTGTCTACAAGAGACCCACTTCAGACCTAGGGACACATACAGACTGAAAGTGAGGGGATGGAAAAAGATATTCCATGCAAATGGAAATCAAAAGAAAGCTGGAGTAGCAATTCTCGTATCAGACAAAATAGACTTTAAAACAAAGACTATTACAAGAGACAAAGAAGGACACTACATAATGATCAAGGGATCAAACCAAGAAGAAGATATAACAATTGTAAATATTTATGCACCCAACATAGGAGCACCTCAATACATAAGGCAAACACTAACAGCCATAAAAGGGGAAATGACAGTAACACAATCATAGTAGAGGACTTTAACACCCCACTCACCCAATGGACAGATCATCCAAAATGAAAATAAATAAGGAAACACAAGCTTTAAATGACACATTAAACAAGATGGACTTAATTGATATTTATAGGACATTCCATCCAAAAACAACAGAATACACTTTCTTCTTAAGTGCTCATGGAACATTCCCCAGGATAGATCATATTTTGGGTCACAAATCAAGCCTTGGTAAATTTAAGAAACTTGAAATCCTATCAAGTATCTTTTCCGACCAGAACGCTATGAGACTAGATATCAATTACAGGGAAAAAATCTGTAAAAAAAATGCAAACACATGGAGGCTAAACAATATGTTACTAAATAACCAAGAGATCACTGAAGAAATCAAATAGGAAGTAAGAAAAACCTAGAAACAAATGACAATGACAACACAATGACCCAAAACCTATGGGATGTAGCAAAAGCAGTTCTAAGAGGGAAGTTTACAGCAACACAATCCTACCTCAAGAAACAAGAAACGTCTCAAATAAACAACCTAACCTTACACCTAAAGCAATTAGAGAAAGAAGAACAAAAAAACCCCAAAGTTAGCAGAAGGAAAGAAATCATAAAGAAATGAAAAAGAAATGAAGGAAATGATAGTAAAGATCAATAAAACTAAAAGCTCTTTCTTTGAGACGATAAACAAAATTGATAAACCATTAGCCAGATTCATCAAGAAAAAAAGGGAGAAGACTCAAATCAATAGAATTAGAAATGCAAAAGGAGAAGTAACAACGGACACTGCAGAAATACAAAGGATCATTAGAGATTACTACAAGGAACTATATGCCAATAAAATGGACAACCTGGAAAAAATGGACAAATTCTAAGAAAAGCACAACCTTCCGAGACTGAACCAGGAAGAAATAGAAAATATAAACAGACCAATCACAAGCACCAAAATTGAAACTGATTAAAAATCTTCCAACAAACAAAAACCCAGGACCAGATGGCTTCACAGGCGAATTCTACCAAACATTTAGAGAAGAGCTAACACTTATACTTCTCAAATGCTTCCAAAATATAGCAGAGGGAGGAACACACCCAGACTCATTCTATGAGGCCACCATTACCCCGATACCAAAAGTAGACAAAGATGTCACAAAGAAAGAAAACTACAGGCCAATATCACTGATGAACATAGATGCAAAAATCCACAACTAAATACTAGCAAACAGAATCCAACAGCACATTAAAAGGATCATACACCATGATCAAGTGGGGTTTATCCCAGGAATGCAAGGATTCTTCAATATATGCAAATCAAGCAATGTGATAAACCATATTAATAAATTGAAGGAGGAAAACCATATGATCACCTCAATAGATGCAGAAAAAGCTTTTAACAAGATTCAACACCCATTTATGATAAAAACCCTCCAGAAAGTAGGCATAGAGGGAACTTTCCTCAACATAATAAAGGCCATATATGACAAACCCACAGCCAACATGATTGTAAATGGTGAAAAACTGAAACCATTTCCTCCAAGATCAGGAACAAGACAAGGGTGTCCACTCTCACTACTATTATTCAACATAGTTTTGGAAGTTTTAGCCACAGCAATCAGAGAAGAAAAAGAAATAAAAGGAATCCAAATCAGAAAAGAAGTAAAGCTATCATTGTTTGCAGATGACATGATACTATACATAGAGAATCCTAAAGATGCTACCAGAAAACTACTAGAGCTAATCAATGAATTTGGTAAAGTAGCAGGATACAAAATTCATGCACAGAAATCTCTTGCATTCTTATACACTAATGATGAAAAATTTGAAAGAGAAATTAAGGAAACACTCCCATTTCCCATTGCAACAAAAATAATAAAATACCTAGGATAAACCTACCTAAGGAGACAAAAGACCTGTATGCAGAAAACTATAAGACACTGATGAAAGAAATTAAAGACGATACAAAGAGATGGAGAGATATACCATGTTCTTGGATTGGAAGAATCAACATTGTGAAAATGACTATACTACCCAAAGCAATCTACAGATTCAATGCAATCCCTATCAAACTACCAATGGCATGTTTCACAGAAGTAGAACAAAAAATTTCACAATTTTGTATGGAAACACAAATACCCTGAATAGCAAAGCAATCTTGAGAAAGAAGAATGGAGCTGGAAGAATCAGGCTCCCTGACTTCAGACTATACTACAAAGCTACAGTAATCAAGGCAGTATGGTACTTGCACAAAAACAGAAATATAGATCAATGGAACAGGATAGAAAGCCCAGAGATAAACCCATACACATATGGTCACCTTATCTTTGATAAAGAAGGCAAGAATATACAATGGAGAAAAGACAGCCTCTTCAATAAGTGGTGCTGGGAAAACTGGACAGCTACATGTAAATGAATGAAATTAGAACTGCCTCATACCATACACAAAAATAAACTCAAAATAGATTAAAGACCTAAATGTAAGGCCAGACACTATAAAACTCTCAGAGGAAAACATAGGCAGAACACTCTATGACATAAATCACAGCAAGATCCTTTGGACCCACCTCTAGACAAAGGGAAATAAAAACAAAAATAAACAAATGGGACCTAATGAAGGTTAATAAAGCTTTGCACAGCAAGGAAAACATAAAGACGAAAAGACAACCCCCAGAATGGGAGAAAATATCTGCAAATGAGGCAACTGACAAAGGATTAATCTCCAAAATATACAAGCAGCTCATGCAGCTCAATACCAAAAAAACAAACAACCCAATCCAAAAATGGGCAGAAGACCTAAACAGACATTTCTCCAAAGAAGATATACAGATTGCCAACAAACAGATGAAAGGATGCTCAACATCACTAATAATTAGAGAAATGCAAATCAAAACTACAATGAGGTATCACCTCACACCTGTCAGAATGGCCATCATCAAAAAATCTACAAACAATAAATGCTGGAGCGGGTGTGGAGAAGAGGGCACCCTCTTGCACTGTTGGTGGGAATGTAAATGTAAAATTGATACAGCCACTATGGAGAACAGTATGGAGGTTCCTTAAAAAACTAAAATAGAATTACCATATGACCCACAATCCCACTTACTGGACATATACGCAGAGAAAACCATAATTCAAAAAGATACATGCACCCCAATGTTCATGGCAGCACTATTTACAATAGCCAGGAATGGAAGTAACCTAAATGTCCATCAACAGAGGGAATGGATAAAGAAGATGTGGTACACATATACAATGGATTATTACTCAGCCATGAAAAGGAATGAAATTGGGTTCATTGTAGAGATGTGGATGGACCTAGAGACTGTCATACAGAGGGAAGTAAGTCAGAAAGAGAAAAACAAATAGCGTATATTAACGCATATATTTGGACTCTGGAAAAATGGTATAGATCATCTTATGTGCAAAGCAGAAACAGAGACACAGATATAGAGAACAAATGTATGGATACCAAGGGGGAAAGGGGGTGGGGTGGGAGGAACTGGCAGATTGGGATTGACATATATACACTATTGTTACTAAGCATAAAACAGATAACTAATGAGAACATACTGTATACCACAGGGAACTCTACTTAATGCACTGTGATGACCTAAATGGGAAGGAAATCCAAAAAAGAGGGGCTATGTGTGTCTGTATAACTGATTCATCTTGCTGTATAGTAGAAACACAGCATTGTAAAGCAACTATACTCCAATAAAAATTAATTAAAAAAAAGGACAAAGTGAGACATTGAAGATAAGTTAGGCCGTTAAGAAAACTTGGTAAGTGTAGATAAGGTACATACAGTAAGAACATTAAAGTTGTAATAACATGGAAAAAGTGTTAGTCACATCAGTGTAGTCACTGGAAAGAATAATTTATTACTCTATGAGATAAGTTCACAAAATAAGATAAAATAGCACTGTTCTGTAAAGGAGATAAGACAGGACAGCTATTTGTGAATAACGACGTGTTTTTACTTATAAAATACATAGAGAAAAACTAGAATGTAGCATATTGCCAACATAAAGTTTCCTTGATTTTCTTAATTTCAGATTAAGATGAGGAAGGACTTTTTGTTGTTGTTGTTACTTCATTTTGTTGCTGTTCTTTTTGTTACTGTAAAAAATGACTCTGCTGTGATATAATTGCTCCTTAGAAATAACAGCTCATGACACAAATATGACACAACCCACATAATCAGACTAAAAAGAGCTATTAGAGTATAGAGAGAAAAACCTTTCATTTATTTTGTAGATGTGTGATATTCATGAGCTATGAACTTCCTGTGCCATAAAATAATACTAAGTATAAAAACCCTACTGCCTTCACCAGAAGCCTTAAAGATTTACAATATCTGTATAAGGCAGGAAGAGCGGTTGAGTTAAGCAGGGCTGAGTTGAAAGGCATTACGGTGATGAGTCAGGTATATTCAAAGATAGTCACAGGTAGATAAAGTTGAACGGTTCTTGTTATGCCAAGCAGGATTTAAACAAACTTTTTAGCTGAGTTTGCCCTGGTTACAGAAGAAAAGCTTTAAGGATGTTCTCTCATTGATTACTCTAGTCAGGGCGCAGTCACTGTCTTCTGCATTCAAATTTGTACTCTGCTTACACTTTTAAGCAGGAGATACACAACTTGTTTAGTGAAAAAATTTTCTATTACACTGCACAGTAAAATACACCTAACAGAAATGACAGCTTATGACCAATGAAACCAGTAATTTAGGATGTGACATGGGCTCAGAGAAGTAAATGAGAAGTAGAACAGAATTTTTGTTTATAGGATGCAATTCTTTTAGGTGCTGTGAGAATTATTTTTTGTTAAGGAGATTCCAAATTACTTGATTTTGGTGCCATTACCATCATTAAGTTTGGGGCCTCTGTGAATGTCCCTGGAATCTCTCTAGGAAACTATGAACTGAAGTAAACCAAATAGAGTGGTAGAATTTCTTGTAATAATTTAAATTCAAGAATGACACTTGTCTTTTATGATTGACAGAAAAGTAGATGAAACACAAGGAAGAAACTGATTAATTTATAGAAGTTTCTCATAAGGATATGTTCTAGGGCAGGGGTCATTTGAAAGGAAGACGATGTGTGAAAGAGCTGATAGGCTTTCAGGGAGAATATGGAAGAATAGGACACTAGCAGGAAGAAGAGTGAAAGGGAAACGGTGGAATTTAAGTAAATTGGAAGAGTGAAATAGGGAGAATGCTGAAGAATAGGAAAATTGAGGAGTTTAAAGACTGTACTTCTGCAGAAGATGTACTGGGAGGCTCTGAGACTCATGACGAGACATAACTAGAATCAGGACTTAGATAATCTAGAAAATAGAAAGAGGCAGGAGAGAAATGACAGAAAGTTTTTAATTCTCAAATATTGAAAAGCAAAGAACAATTTCTCTAAAACTATGGTACTTGATTGTTGGGTAAAATAATTTCTAATAATAATAATAGGAAGTTCTTGCTTTGCATGGTAGTGTGGGACTATACAGAGGACCATACAAGCTGAAACCAGGCAAAGTGATCATAATAATCATTGAAAAAAAACTACGGTAGTTCCATGACCTTTTTTTTGTCAAAACATTAAAAGTCTTCTTACTGTCAGCTAAAAATGAATAGGGTCGGGGAATGAAAAAAAGAGTAAGACTAATTGTATTTAGTACATTACACTTCATCTTTAAAACATTAGAAACAATGAGAATTAAGATGCTTTATTTCTTTGTAAAAAACTTATTAAGAGTAGTTTGAATAGTGCTTGCTTTCTTGACATATAACTTCTGATACAGTTGAAGCAAATCTTTTCTATGCCTTGGCTAACTTTCACACTCCTAAGTGTGGATCAGCTTCCAACATTTTACCCTTCAATCTTCCCATGTCATGAAATATCTCTGAGAGTTCATTGGATGTGAAGTGTTTTTTTTTGCCAGTATCACTTCCTCTGGGACATCTTCATCTTTTCGTCACAGTGCTTTCCAATTTCACTTCCAGCATTTCATGTGTTTGCTTCACTTTCATCTTTGTTGGCCAGATCTCTCTTCTGACCATGCATTTTTATAAATACAGATAGTGCTACTGTGTATGAACTGAATAACAGATATGCAGTGTTTGGTCAGTGACAGATTTTGAAAAAAGGGATATAATTGGTCATTGATCATGATGTGCATCTGTTATTTACATAGAGAGTTGTACTTAATGCAATTACTAATAGTTAATATATTGTGGTAACTGAAATTTTGAACCTTGTTTTGGGGGGTTTGGTGTTATTTAACTAAACTATGGTAACTGAAATTTGTGTATATTAGAACGGTGCAAAGCGAGGACCACCTGTATTCACTGAGTTGTAACCATATGCCAGGAACTATTTTAACAGTCCCGTATGGATTATTTCACTTAATTCTGACCATAACCCAGTAAGACTGTACTAGTATTATCCTCATTTTATAGAGAGTATGACTGTAGATCTTCATCTGGCCATATTATAGAATTAATTCTACACACATTTGGGAGGATACAAATTTCTCACAGTCATGTTAAATCCAAAGCTCTTCTTCATAAATGCTGACTTAATACCATTAAAGAGTTTGAAATGACAAGTAACACATTCATTTGAAACGTATAGCTAGAGTAAAAAGTCAGGGTCTTGTAATAGTAGGGAAGGAAGGTGGACACTTTGAGAAGATGCAGTAGCTCTTAGATAGCAGTGGGGTACCATTTAATAAAGTAAGCTGTTAGTGAACTAAGAGTTACATTGGGGTCCTGAAGGAGTTCATAAGTCCTTAACCTTCCTCTTCACCTCACCTATTTCAGTGATCAACCTGTGATTCGGAACCAAGAGAATCTCTGCAACAGACAAAACACTTTTTTCCTAGGAGACTGTGAGTTCCTTGAGGGGCAAGAGTGATATCTAGCAATCTTTAGAGTCTAAACTAGTGCCTAGTACATATTAAGTACTCAATAAATCTTTGTACAATTAAGGAATAAATATTTACAGTTAGTTTCTTACCCCAAGAGAACCAAGAATAACTCAAGTTTGAAGTAAGACATGGGATTAGGCTCTAATTTTAGGGGAAACTAATTAAATCAACAACTAATTAATTGGTAAAAATAATTAAATTTGGATTTTCTAAAATTTAAGCTTTGCTGCCAGTGTTGATTTTATATGCTTGATATTATTTCTGAAGAAAAGCAAAACCAAATAATGCTGAGGGATTATTCCTTCAAAAGAGAAGTGCTATAAAAATCTAAACTACAATGGTTATGGAAAACTATACTTTTTATTATAAAATTCAACCTGCATATCATCTAGTTCCACAAATAGCTTTCCGACATATTGGTTATATTTAATCATTTGTATCTGTGGTCTTAAATTAACAATGTCTTATTTTAAATTTAATCACTATCCTTCTGGAAACTAAGCAGGAAAGGTGTGGCTACTTTGCCACACAAATTAAAATGGAAAGAAGACTCAATTTCTTTGAAGGCAATTTATTAAAAGGAAATTAAAAGTAAAAAATTCACTTTGCTCTTTTAAAATGTCTGAAACTAGCTAAAAACAAAAGAATCTCTAAGCCAATATTGATTTTAGAAGGTTATTAGAAAATTTCAATTTAGGGTCTCTTACAAAAGTCTCATTTATAAAGATCATTGCTATATAAAGCTTAAAATGATATATATGTTTATTTGCCCCAAATTTTAAAACAAGTAACTTCTATAATACTTTAGAAATTAAGAAATTATGTAAAATAACTGAATTTTGTCAAGGATTGTACCATGAGATTATTCAAAACATGCATAAACTAGCTGGTACATGATTTCTTTATTTATTGGTATAACATATTGAATACTTGGGGTGAAATATGTATGGTTGAAGGGGATATTATGATAGAGATAATATGAATGTAAATACTAGTACCAGTTCTCAAAGAATATTTAGACATCACATATCAGTTAAACCAATGTTAATACCTAAAAGCTGAAGTCATTGATCAAATTATCTTTAAAAAATGTTTCATTAAATAAAACTATTTTCCTTTAAAGAAGGACTATATTTTAAGAACTATGATGAGACAAAATCTTTTAAAAATATACCCCTGCTTTAAAGTGCTGATAATCAACTTAGAACATCTTAGGATTTTACAAATGGTAAATACTTGACCTATCTATGGTGCCTAATGTTCTCTTTGCATTTTCATTTCAGTTACACAGAATATTTAGTTTAGAAGTTCTGAACCACTACTAGAAAGCAATGCAGTTTCTCTGAAGGGGTATGTTTTGGGGGTATTTTTGCCAGCAGACAGATTTATCGCTGGTGACTTGATGTCTGTCTGTGACAAGACAGAGCAGGCAGGGAGGGTGTAGATGGGAGGCACATATCACACGGCTGGTCAAAGAGAAGTGAAGGGCAGTGGGCCCAGGTAAACCACACAGGTCAGGAAGGGGCAGGCAGAGATGGTGGGCTGGGGGAGATGTGATTCCATAGGCTGCAGGACAAAGAGTCTCTAGGTGGGGGACAGTGAAGCCAGGGAGACACAGAAGACAAAAATCATAAGAAAAGAACCACACAAAGAGACTAAACGAGATGACAGAGGGAGAGTTGGAGGGCAATATACAGACCCAGGGAGAGCCATCCAGAGCAGTGACCCAGACAGCTGACAGAGGAAAGGAGAAAAAGAGGACAAGTGAAGCACAGACAGCCATGGGAGGGGAGATCAATACTTAATATCTGTTTAAAAAGAATGAAGATCTCTGTCTTAGGTATCACTGGTCCCGACTTACTTTTCTAACAACTAGGGACATAGCACTAAGAGCCATGAGACACTGCTATGGGGACTGTAAAAACAGTATCTCTCACAAATTAACTCATAACTTAAACAATTTTCAAGTACAAATATAAATTCATATTATTTGGTTATTTATCCAAAAGCATTCCAAAATAATTAAAAACTTTTTATCTTTAAAGGGAAAAGTTAGCTCAGTAAAAGGAGAGTTGCCACCTTTACTGCCAAATTCTTTGACGAATTTTTCACAAATTGGTTCGGAAAGCTGTAAAAAACATGGTGGTTATTTTTAATTTTTTTTTTAAAGTGAGATTTCTGGAGTGAGACTACTTATAGTCACTGTGATTACTGGAAAACTGGAAAAGTCAAAATCACAGGATAATATTGGACCTGATTAAGTATATATACATAATCAGGGCAAATATTGGTGATCTACATAAATATCATTCATATAGTTAGATTATTTTAAATGAGTATCTCATCAGTTATTTCCCCAAAGTGCCTGATTCCAGCTAATTACAATGAATAATTCACTGAAAACACAAGAATTTCTAGTGGTCAACTTTCAGAACACTCATCCTTAATATTAACTAATAATTACAAGGTAGCACAGAACAATGAATAGGGAAACTAACCTATGAATAAGAGCTACAGTAATGAACAAAAACTGCCTGAAAAATGCTATTTAGTTAATGAAAACACCACTTAGAGAATTAGAATGTATGCCCTTTGAATGGAAGAAAAAGGAGTGCTAGAATTCTTGAGCAGTACATGTAGTCAAAGGTGGTACAGTATCATATATGCTAATATGTCTTGAATTTTAAAGTCTGTTTACAAGGCAAAGTATAGATTTTCAATTACCTAATTAATTTGAGCTATGTCTAAAAACATACTAGACAACTCAACTTGTCTACACATTCTGAATGATACCACATTCTAGAAGCAATTACCGTTGATTTTTCGTTGGTATCTTTAGAAGGAAGTGATTATTCACTAATAAGGAAAAGATATAACTCCTTAGTGTCATTTCCTCAAGATGTGTTTTCAGCAATAAAGTGAAGTGAATATTTAGCAAATATTCAGTAATTTTAGTCAGTGTAAACAGTCAGTCTGGATTATTTAAGCAAAGAAAAATTAGGGTTCCATTAATGGCCCCCTTCTATATCCAGAATAAGACAGGATCATCTAAATACGGTAAGTTTTCAAGTTTAATTCTTATCTCCTAAGATATCTACCTTGGTTCTTTTTTTCCCCTTTTTCTTTTCTTCTTTTTTTTTTAACCATTTGTACTGTTAATTTTCTAAATTGTACACAGATTTACATCAAGTGTTCTAAGTAAGCTGAAATAAAAAAGAAAAAGCTATCTCAAGCCATGACAAGGGTGAGAAAAAATGAGATGGATACAAGTTTGGTGAGGGAATATATTGACAGGAATCAGACATCTAGACCGCATAGTTTTAATGAATCTAGGTTCAGGTATTTCCTTAATGGTAGGTGGAAAGAGCTTTCCATCCTGTGTGCCTGGTACAAAAGGGTCACAGGTATGTGAAAATACTGATCCTCTCACCCTTCAGGTCAGCCAGGAGGGGCTCTGTCCATTCAGCTCTGGACATAAGCAACCTTCTCTTATGTCAAGGTTGCTTATGTCCAGAGTGCCATACAAATGTTATATGTTTCTGTACGTGTTGCTTAAGGAAGAGTGGAATAACTTTAATAACTTTCTGGTAACTATGCTTTACGGTTACCATAAACCTTAGAGGACTGGTAAAGTGGATCCGATGAGAAGGTCAGGTTTTCAAGAACCCAGAACAAGAGACTGCTGGGAGGACATAAGGGCGAAGATTTCAGACCTAAGTAGATACCCTGAAGTCTAGGAAAAGGATCTCTAAAGTCAGATAGGCAAATATGTACTGTCTTTACCAGTGGGAAACGGTAGAAGATTAGGACTAGAAGGAATGTCCTAGAAGCGTCATCTTCTCAGAGAGGCCTTCCCTGGTCACTTTCCTAAAAATTCAAATCCTCCCCTCCACATACACACACTTCAGGTCCTTTCTTCTTGTTTTCTATTTCTCTTACCAATGACCACTATCTAACATACTACATATATACTCTCCTTACTTATCTTGTTTATTACTGTCTGTATCCCCTACTAGAATGTAAGCTCCACGTTGGGACCATTATCTGCTGTAATTCACTGCTATGTCCCTGGCACCTGCAGCAATGTCTGGTCCACACTGAATTCTTGTCGAATGAATGCATGCAGACTGCAAGCATATACCCAGACAGGCAGGGAGGGAGCACATTCGGAGGGGGCTGAAAGTATGTGGGCCTGAGCAGCAGTACTTAGCAACACCTAGGCCCAGTTAGAACCCCCCTGGCAAAGAGTGGACTGTCACTCATAGGCCGGCCGAAGCAAGCTGTGTCCAGACTTGTAAGAAGTCAGAAGATAATCAGTGCTCTAGAACCTTGTCTGCTTTCAAACATTTATATTTTGCTTTCCTTTCACCCAGAAGAATGTCTGCTCATACACAGTCAAAAATTATATTTGCTATTTTGGGGAAGCAACACACCATATAAGATCATTTCTAATTTCATCTTTACTGCTACCCTAGTTTCTTTCAGCTTTGTCTCCTGATTTCTATGTCCTACTGAACATTTTTCTTTTGACTATTAGTCTTCCTTTTGATTTCTCCATTATATTTTCTGTCTTTCTGTGATTATAGTTTTGTGACCCTTACCAACGTCACAGAGGACATAGGAAAACATGAATAACTAAGTTATGTGTTGTTTAAAAATAGAATTGGAGACAAGAAAATGGAAGGGAAAATATTTCTGCAAATGCTTTTTCCATTTCTACAGGATTAAAATAATCAATAATCGTTTTTAAATAAATGACAGTTTTAAATTCTAAAATGACTAATGAGAATATATAGTGCCACATTACATTTACACAGTGCCTTCCTCTTGATGAACTTAAAATATCCCTCCAGATACTAAAAAATTGTCCTTGTAACATTTCATAACATTTCTATAAGATAAGTGAGGCAGATATTTGCTGTTGCCATTTTATAACAAACATAAACAACCAAAATGTGGGCTATACAATAAACATATATCCTATTAACCTATTATATGTTTCTCTGAATAACATGTTTTCAATGGGCTGATTTTCACTAGTACGAAATACTATTAAAATAAAGAAGTGGGGGAACCAGTCACTTGGCACGTATTCAAGATCCCTCAAATATCCACCATTCACTATATGTTATAATAACTGAAAAGTCAGACTTCATTTTAAGTACAATATAAGGTACAATGCTGACAGTTCTTAAGTGTGGAGTTGTCAAGTATTACATTTGCTTTCAAAAGAAAAATAAAAACAATGTGACTGTACTGAAAATAATTATCAGTGTATTTTAAGTACAATTTTAAAATTTTATTATACCTGCTTTAAAAATATATATGCATAGGTAAACAACATTCATAAAATAGAGCTTTTATGAGCATTAGATCTATTCTTGGGGTAAAGGGAAATATATTTAGTAATAAAGGAAAAAATACAATATTAAATATGTATTTTTACAGGTAATCTCAGTGCTTTGACCATGAAACGTCTAGTCAAAAGATAAAAAGCAAATTATAACAAGAAAAAAAACTTCCTAATTTAGAAATCTGGAAAAAAAAAGGCTTCACTAAATCGAACGGATAGTCTGGACATCCATTACTAACCTGTGGTCAGTAAACATTGAAAACTTCAAATAATCTTAACAGTTTAAATTATAGTAACGGGATTATTAATCAGAGAATTTCAAGTCTTTCAAAGGTACTTAAGCAACATTTGCCATTTCTACTTGAATTTCCTGCCATCACCTCAACTATCATTATCTCAATTAAGTAGGTCATAAAACAATTTCATCATTTCTTGCCCATAATTGATTTCCCCCTCCAGCTCCCCTGTACTTCTGGTAATGACATTTTCATTATCCCAGTTACTTTTCATTGGAGCTTATCATTGTCTTCTCCCTCCCCTTAGCTTCCACATTCAATCTATTTATCATCAAGGAGTGTAGATTCTTCCCAAGCCATATTTGTTACAGCTCTCCTATCCTCTCTGTTCCTACTGCCACCACTCCAATTCACACCATCAACCACATATACTGGCTTTATTGTCACATCCTGCTGAGTCTACTGCCTCCGGCTTCTTGCTCCTGTTTTTTATTCATTTACTAAATTAATCTTCTTTAAAATTCCATTTTTATCATGTCATAATAATGTTGATTATGTCATAAAAAATGTTCAACATTTTTTTAGG
This sequence comes from Balaenoptera musculus, assembly GCF_009873245.2. NCBI lineage: Eukaryota > Metazoa > Chordata > Mammalia > Artiodactyla > Balaenopteridae > Balaenoptera > Balaenoptera musculus. The sequence continues at coordinate 74,390,497 of NC_045787.1, forward strand.
ACTCTTTGAGGGAAATCGCTGATTTTGATTGAAAACCTGTTCAATTTTTATAAGTAGGTATGGAAAATGCTGGGGGTACTGGCCCTAACTGTTCTCTCAATTGATGCAACCTAGTGTTGATGCCAGATTCAAAAGGAGCAAACTACCCACTGGCAGAGGGCCAGGAAACAGGTTTTTTTGGGAAAAAAAGTCATTATAAGCTATTGTTCACTGCTATGTCCCCAGCTTCCAGAACAGTACCTGGAACATAATAATTGCTCAATAAATATTTGAGGAATAAATGGATGCAGGTTTCCCCTACTATCTGAAAGTAGAGTAACTCCTGTGAAACCTTTCGTAAGCCAAAATGATGTAAAGTGAAGAAGCAACTACCTTAGGGCACTCTTGCTAGTGGATGCCCAAAATAAATCGAGATAAGGCACAGATGCTGACATGCACAGTTAAGCTATGGCAACTTGATGTTGAGATGCAGAGTGTAGTTCCCAGAGAAGGAGCTTAGTGGTGTCACTCTTGCAGCTCAGGGTACTTGCTCCCTCTATGACAGCTCCCAGAAAACAAACGCTGAATGCTATCTTTGCTTTCGCCTTTCTTCCTAAAAGCAAAAATCCTCTTTGGATTTCTTTCTGTTAATGAAAACAGGTACTAATGCAGGTCTTTCATAAAAGTGAAGTGGCATAAAGTAAGCTTTCATAAAGTGGGGGACAACTGTATATGCTGTGGAGCATATATGAAATCTTCTGATTTAAGCCAAATTTGTTGGAATAAACACCCACAGGAAATAGAAGGTTACAGAAAGTAGCAAGTTCTGTTCTACGAAAAATTTGGTCAGAGAAGAGCTGAATAGCATTAGCTTAAGTATAAGCTCAGAGAAGAGCTGACGACTTAGTATAAGATCAAACGAGTGTGATAAAGAAGAAACAATATCTTATCTTTGGTAACCTGTACCACAAAGTCTAATGAGGTAGTGGAAGAGAAAGGGTAGAAATAAATTGTCTTCAAAGAGCTTTTTAGTGCCTTTTTTTTGAAAGAGTTGCTCTTAAACCCTAAGGTATCAGAGAAAAGATGAACCTTACAAAGCTTTAGTCTCAAAAAAAGTTAAGGTTTCTTTCTGCTTAGGCTTGACCGACCACCAGAGTTGAAGTAAGCCTGTTGTATTAATTATCTACTGCTGTGGAACAAGTCGTCTCCAAAATTCACAGCTTAAAACAAAACACATTTATCAGTCCCAGCATCTGAGGGTCCTGGATCTGAGTGTGGCTTAGCTGGATGACTGGCTCAGGGCCTCTCACAAGGCCACAGTCAAGGTGTTGGCTGAGGTTGCAGTCATCTCAAGGCTCAACTGGGAGGGGATCCTTTTCCAAGGTCACTCTCGTGGCTGTTGGCAGGCTTCAGATCCTCACTGGCTCTCAGCCAGAGACACCGATTCCTTGCCACATAGGCCTCTGCATGAGCAGCTCACAACATGGCAGCTGGCTTCCATCAGAGGGAGCAAGCAAGAGGGCAAGAAAGAGCCTGAGATCTGCCAGCCTTCACTGGTATTGCCATGTTCCCCATTATCCTTAAGCAGTAGGCTTGACAGAATGGTGGCATGACTTTTTGAACACTCAGTTACGGTGCCTGGTTAGGTGACAACACCTTGTAGAGCTGAGAAAATGTCCTCCCAGATGCGTTATGTGCTCTAAGTCAGCCTTTAATACACTGGGATGTTTCTCCCAGATCTAGGAATGAGGAGTAGAAATGGGGCTGGCTTCTTTTCTCATTACCCTTAGTGATCTACTAGCAAAACTACTGCTTCCCATTCCCATTACTTTAGGCTCTGTTGGTCTAAAGGTTCCATAGGGAGGAATGCTTCCATGAGGTGTCACAACGATTCCACTGAACTGAAAGCTGAAACTGCCATCTTGCCACTTTGGAATCCTTATACCACTGGATTAACAAGCAACAGAGAGTGTTACTATATTGGCTAGGGTGACTGATCCTGATTACTAAGGAAAAATTGAGTTGCTACTACACAATGGGGGTAAATAGGAGTGTCTGTAGTGCAGGAAATTCTCTAGGTCATCTGTTAATGTTTTCTGTGATTCGTGTCAATAGAAAACTACAATAATGTAAGTCAGGCAGGATTGCTAATAGCCCAGACCCTTCAGGAATGAAGATACAGGTCATCCCACCAGGCGAGAGACCATGACCAGTTCAGGTGCTTGCTGAAAGCAAAGAGAATATGGAATGAAGGTAGTTATACATACCAGCTACAACTACATGACCAGTTGCAAAAATGAGGAATGTAATAGTTATGAGTATTTCCTCATTTTGATATGAATATATATACTAAATATTTTTGTTTTCTTCTCCCTTATTCCCTTAACATCTCATGTAAGATGTGTCAATAGTAATTAGCTTTATTTCTCAGTATTTAAATTATAGGATACCAAAGATGAGAAGAATGAACTATCAGCCAAGGACAAAAAATGGGCTCTGTATCCTCCTTTTTAATGTGCTTTTGATTGTACACGGGATAGTTGTATCATGTTAGATGGAAGCAAGACTTCATTAATGGCTTTATTTGGAGATTGTCTGGTTTAAGGAGATGTATATGAGTGCCGGAGATTGTCTGGTTTAAGGAGATGTATATGAGTGCCAAGTTGACAAAGGGTGAACTGTGGAGGCTCTGTAATGTGGCAATTTGGCTAGGTTGAACTACATTTCCCAGAATTCCTTTTCAAACTGTGTGTCTCTAGTTAGAATGGTACAAAAGGGAGACTTCTGAGGGAAATTTGGAGAGTTAAAGTGAAGCAACAGCAATTTCAAGCTCACACACGTTGTTTATCTGCTGGCTCACTTGGTGGCACAAGGCAGTGGTTACCAGGACAAAGGGCACTGGCTTCTACAGGACACCCACACCATCAAGGACAGAAGCCACAAGAACTGACATGGGGCTTCCCTGGTGGCGCAGTGGTTGAGAGTCCGCCTGCCAAGGCAGGGGACACGGGTTCGAGCCCTGGTCTGGGAAGATCCCACATGCCGCGGAGCAACTGGGCCCGTGAGCCACAATTGCTGAGCCTGCGCGTCTGGAGCCTGTGCTCCGCAACAAGAGAGGCTGCGATAGTGAGAGGCCCGCGCACCGCGATGAAGAGTGGCCCCCGCTTGCCGCAACTGGAGAAAGCCCTCGCACAGAAACGAAGACCCAACACACCCAAAAATAAATAAATAAATAAATAAAAAAAAAAAGAACTGACATGGGTTTAAGTCCATCTTCATGGGCTCCAGCTCATGCTTATGGGTTCCAGCTCATTCTTGCTCTCCACCCCTTTACATAACATCTTCCCTTAACAACTGTCTGCTCTGTAGACTCAGCTCCAGCATCGCTTGCCAAGTCGACATTCTTATAGAGACTGCTTAACCAGCTCTGATCAAATCCCAGGTCAAATCTCTGTAATAAACCCTTTACTATATATAGTCAATCCTCATTATTTGTGAATTCCATATTTCTGAATTCACCCACTTATTAAAATTTACTTGTAAACCCCCAAGTCAATACTCATGGTGTTTTGTGGTCATTTGTGGATATGCACATGTGCAGCATGGTGAAAACTTTGAGTTGCTCAACACACACATTCCTAACTAAGGTGAAACAAGGCCATGCTTTGCCTTCTTGTTCCAGTTCTTGTACTGTAAACAAGTGTCCTTTTTGCAGACTACTTAGTGCCATGTTTTTCACATTTTTGTGCTTTTGTTGGTGATTTTGTTCTCTGAAATGGCGTCCAAGTATAGTGCTGAAGTGTTAAGACAGTGATGTGTCTTATGGAGAAAATAAGTCCCATTAGGGCATGAGTTACAGTGCTGTTGACTGTGAGTTCAGTGTTAGTGAATGAACAATATATATTAAATAAGGCGTCTTTAAACTGAAACACTCATAAAACAAAGTTATATATTGATTGGTCGATGAAAATGTGACCAGAAGCTTGCAGGAACCTAACCCTGTATTTTCCCTAGGAGTAATGATTCAGTATTCACTAATTCAGTGTTCTCAGAGACTTTATAGAACATAATCACTGATAATAAAGACAATATATTGTAATTAATGTACACCACACACACACACACACACACACACACACTGTAGCACATATATCACCTAGTAGTCTGTTGCTCTGACTGAACCCTGATTGACAGACCTGAAAGGTTTAGTTATAATGATAGTGAAGCTCAGTTCAAGTTTAGGTATTAATGATGGTGAAATTTAATTATCATAATAGTTCTTTACCTAGTAGTTGAACTGTTCTCCAAATTATTTCCTTCAAATATGTAAACATGTATGCAACTTTGCTTAGCGATTAGCTATCTCTTATGGTTGTTATATGAGGTAGTTCATGTTCAAAACTTCTACTCATTCTCTGGCATCTATGACCAAAGCAAACCCATTTCTGTTCTGTAACATAACCAGACACCACTGCTCAGTTTGTGTTTACCATCAAAATTGTGAAAGCCAAAATCAGAAAGTAATGAAAAATGTCACTCTTTCCTCTTACCTAGAGATTAGAGACTAAAGTAACACACCTTTTAGGATGGAAATCAATGCCACTCTTAAACTGTCTGGAGCTCGCCTGCTTCCTCAGGCGCTCACCCCGCTACCTCTTTTCTTTCAGTGGACAGGCCAGTCTTGTCTTAGCCCCCTATGAATGTCTTCTGATCCATTCCAGCCCTTACTCCTTACACCGCTCTGTTTCTTTTGCCTAGAATATCACCCTGCATGTCTTCCTATAATCCAAGTCCAATCTAACACACAAGGTCCAGCCAAAATCTTTTATATGAAAAACTTCTCTAGACTCTAGGCCACAGCAATGTCTCTTCTCTGAACTCACAGTCTTGACTGCCTATTGGATCACTGAATCCAATTCCCAGTAGGATAGAAATACTCTGAGACAAATACTCTGAGATTCTGTACAGCAATCCAGTCCTTGTCCTAATTTTCAATTTATGTACAACTAATCTCCCTAAGCTTCAACAGCAACTGTCTATATTACTTTCACGTTGTTTCACCTATTCATCTTTACGGAGTTTGATGGTAAGCATCTTCAGCTACTTAATGCATTTCTGGTAGTGGGTCAGACCCATGCTGTATGTTACCAATAATTCATTCAAAGATTCAAGGCAGAACAACACGCTTAATTCACAAAATAGAACTCCACATTTCATTAGCATATTTTTTCACCTTAATAAAAAGCATTCTATACATCTCTCATCAAACACATACCTGCTGAGACTCGGGGACAGTCAGGCAGCATGGACTCCACTGATGTGTCTAATGGTTCTGAGCTAGAGACCCAATTACAACAGTTCTGCAATGTAATAGAGACAATGTTGAAACATAATTTAAGGCAAGACCAACTTGTTAGGCTGTAGAGATTAATTTATCCTATACAATCAACCACTATAAGTATACTCTATTTTCCATACTCTGTAAAAAATTCTCTTATGTAAACAGTCAGTAATTATTCATGACCAATATGACTGTGGAAAAAAGTTCATCTTCTACAATTCAGCAAGTTATCTGTCCTGATATTAAGAAGACATGTAACCTTCTGTGAACTATGAGGCAATATACTCATAAGAGAAGGCTAGGATTTTAATTAAAGGAAATTGAAAAGGGTATCTATTTTTAACTTTTAGATGGAAATAAATATTAATTTGAACATGTGAAGGAATAGTGATATTTTAAAACTATAGTCTTTATCTTTGTAATACTAGAGGAAATAAATTCTGCAATTACTCCTCAAAATCTGGCCCATATAAATATACTACCTTTTAATTTTTACTTCAACTTGGTTCAATGGAGGCTGTATCAAACCGTTCAAAAGAAACACAACCTGGTGAATTGTAGCTGTGTGTCTGAGGACACAAATGCTTCAATATTAAGGATAAACCTCTAAGATAATGATGATTTACAACTCAGACAGATGAAATAAAAATAATCTATATTCCTTCCATACATTTTAAGTGTGTATTTGAAGTCTGGCTTTAAAAATGTGATTAACCTCATATGGCTTTAAAAAAATTTCCAACATACGCAGACACACACACACGCAGACACACACACACACAATGAATTTCCAGACAGATTTTATTTTAAAAGAAATCATCCTATCAATCATGTTGGAAAAATCGCTGATTGCTATTCTGGTAAACAAGCATGTATTGTGTATTTTTAGATGCTTGCTGTCCTGGTTGTGCACCATGGAATCCGTCCTCACTGTGGAAAGATCCTTGACTGGTAGATCAAGTGTCTTATTGTATTTCCTTAATTCATTCTGTCTGGAAGAAGATGTCAGCTGTGTTGCAGTGAGGAGAGAATTTCAAAGGCCCCAGTCCCCACCAATAAAGGCCGAGGAATGGCTTTTGAATAGATTTGTCAAGGCAACCCTACTGTTCTGGGACCAGGGAGAGCAGGAAAAACATAAAGGAAGGGTTGCTGTATGAGATTAGAAAGTGAAGTTCACAAAGCATGGCAGATTTTTGTAAGAAACAGTAGATCAATGAAACTATTGAACTGTGTGGAAAAAAAAAACATGAAAACAAACACAACATCTAGTAATGTTCTTAACTGCTTTCTCTCTTTTTACATTTAAAATGGATAAAATATTACTATCTTCATGTATTATAAAAGCTTGATGGTTTAAAGTGGATATGTATTCTATAATTTTCACTCCTAATCTTAATTAGCAGCTGAATGTAAAATTATACAATGTAAGGGAGAAGAAATTATAAAAGAAATAGGGTTTTGGAAGATATTTCGTACATTTGAAATAAATAAAATTAATATTACTATTGATAGAATACCACCTCAGAGAGTTCTAGATAATGCAGAAGATTAGCACACAATTAGCCAGCTTTTATATACAGTGTGACACTTGCTTGTAAGAAATGAGTATTCTCCAAAGCAGTGTCAAGATATGTAAATGGATGATTTGTTTTATCATTCATCACAACCCCTAATAAATTCAAAAATCATGACTTCTATAGGTACTAAAAATAGGCTTCCAATGATACAGGGAGATAGCTTCAATGAAGAATGACTTTCTCTTTCTCTCTCTTTTTCTTAAACAATTTAGTCTTTTCAATGACAGCAATTAGCTCTACCGACAGACAGGCAGCGATTAGGTATATATTTTAATTATTATTCATCCTAGTAGTACCTCCAAATCTGATGAAAGTTGGCTATTACCCAGGTGATATGTCAGTCTTAATACTGTTCACTTATACTTCACATGTGTAAAACTATGTCTTATAGGATATTTCCAGTATTAGTAACAGTGATGGTACATTATAGTATTAAGGCGATTAGTCATTTTCTAACTCGTCATTGACTTTAAAAGCCGAACAAAATGGATTTTATCCAGGTCACCTTTAACTCAAACATTTAAAACAAAATACAGGTTTACATTTTATGATCCTGAAATTTCAGTTTTTATCTAGGCACATGTTTAGGCTTTGATCTCTCATAAAAATAGGATAGAAAACAAACATCCTATAATTAAAGTAAATATGTCCAAAAGTTCTCTGCAATGACAAAGTACTGGTATAGAATTGTAAAGGTTTGATACCATAAGTTGACATATACGTGTGGTGTGTGCATGTTTGTGTGACATTTCTATCCTACTGGGAAAAATAGAGAGAGAAAAGGACAAAACAAGCTAAAAATATGTTTGCCATATGATAGAGTATAATGAAACAAAATAATGTAAACAAACTGGGAAATATATGTAAAGAAGGAAATATGAGAAAGACATACAGCCATTACATATGAATTCAATCTATCTGAAATTCCATCTTATCAAATGCAGCCCCCTATTCGGAGATGTGTTTTTATAGTTTAGAAACCAAATCTCTTTTCACTGTTTTTCTAATGCTTATTTTATCCCTCTTCTCAATGCCCCAATTTGTACCCTATCCCAGTTCTTCAGTTGAGATGAACACTAGCTAAGTGTCTTGGATGATGACAGAAGCAGCTCACTAGGAAGGCCCTATCTAAACCCAGATCATGCTGGAGTGTGTTCCCAGGCCTCAGAGATCTTACTCTCAGTTGCCCTGAGCAGACAACAAGGCATCTGCACCAGAGGTACCAACAGAGCCATGCTTGAGCCTCAGATGCAGCCCTGTCTCATCCCGACCAACAAGCAGAGAGAAAGAAGCCCCTGGCCAGAGCCGGCGGATTGGGATGGATCCTGTCACTACAGTTTCTCTGGGTCTGAGGGAATAAGAGAAAAAAAGGCAATATAGTGAGTGTCTTAAAGTTAAGTGTTTTCAACTTAAAGGTCTTTTACTCTGAAATTATGACTTTACAGGTTTTTGTGGTTGTAAATTGCCTTTTTCGTGAAATCCAAAAGTTTGGGAGCTATTAGTATAAACTAGAAGTGCCTATAGGCCAAAAGAGTGCTGAGTGACTATTTAAACCAAGGTTGACAATATTTCAGTGTAGATATGAAATGAATTAAAAAATTTTATAAAAAGTTTACACTTAATATATTATGTTTAAAGAGAAAAGTAGGTACTAGGTATTCCTGTACAAGATATTTGGAAGTATTTGGAGATGCATGTTGCCCTGGTTGAGCGTAGATTTTTATTCATTTTTATGAGTTATAAATCATCAGTGTCTAGAGGTTGATGCTTAATATGGAAGGCATTGTGTCCTCAGACAAGAACAACTACTATCAGGTTGTGTTTCCAGGACTGACACTCAAAACTGAATGGTGATGGTTAAGGGTTCATGACTATTATGTAGAACTAGACATCTGGCTTGGCTGGAGACTTTCAGAGGCCAGGGGTACGTCAGGAAATGACATTCACCCACTCAGCCTTTTTTTTTTTTTTTTTTAATAAAAACTATATATTTAAGTTGTACAACATGATGATTTAATATACATATACATAGTGAAATAACTACAGTCAAGCCAACTGACATGTTCTCCTTTACATAGCTAGCATTTTTCAGTGTGTGTGGTGAAAGAACCTGAAATCCATTCTCTTAGCAAATTTCCAGTATTCAAAACAGTATCATTAAATATAGTCATCATGCTGTACATTAGGTCTCTAGACTTGTGCATTCTATACCACTGCAATCTTTGACCAACATCTCCCTGTTTCCCCACCTTCCTGACACTGGTAACCACAATCCTACTCTCTGCTTCTGTGTACTCGACTTTCTAAGATTCCACATATAAGTGAGATCGTGTAGTATTTTTCCTTCTGTGTCTAGCTTATTTCACTTAGCATAATGTCCTCCTTATGCTAAGTGGGTTCATCCTCGTGCACTCAGCCTTACAGGCCTGGAGCCTGAGGTAAGAATTTCCTTTCAGGAGCTGCCTTTGGTTACTTTCTACCTCTTCTCACAAGGCTGGCCTAGTAGGTATGCTTGGTCTTTTGGTTGGGAGGAGATTTCGCTTGGAATCATTGCCATAAGTAGCCCTCTTTGACCTTCTTTCTTTAAACGAAATTGTTATTTTAAAGTTATACAATTAATACAAGAATACAGTACCTAACCTTCTTTCACTGTGCTAATTAGAAGAATTTTAAAAAATCAGCTTTCTATAGTAAATGAATACTTAACATCAGCAACTTTACCATATTAATGTAAACATGTTTGTAAAACAACAAACAGCTTTACTAATTTGTACTGCAACAGGCATGACTAGGCAATTTGTACCATTATCTTACTTCCACATTTTAAAGCAGTGTTTGGTGAAATAATGGAGCCAATCATCAAGAGGCCAAAAGCACTGAGGCTTCATCTACAAGCAGACTGGTGTTTTTATGGATAACGTTCCGGTTCAGCTGAGGTGTTTTTCTTGGCGGGGATATCTGCAAACTCTCTCAGTTTTTGAGCTGACTTTAAATGGAGCTGGAGTCAGAGGTGGTAGGGCAGTGGGCGGCGGAGGGCACAAAGGTTGCCCTGCCACAGCTTCTCCCAACACCTGTGCTCGAGACAACTGCCCTTTCTAATCGCTGAATCCAGGCTTGCTTGCTCTTCAGTATTTCACGGAGTCTTGCAGAGTGCACAGGGACTGAAAAGGAGAAAGAAGAGGGGACGGAGTTTCATCCTGAGTGCTGGGAAATCCTGGACTCCAACCTTGCTAAACCACACTGAATCCTCCACTAGGGGATCACACATTTAGGTGAGTTCCTGTAAGGATATCCGAAAGAGACTTCTATAGTCCCTCTTCTTGCTCTTGTTTCAGTGGAGAGCTCTGAGCAGGGATGATTTCAAAGCCCCATCAACAACGATCTAATCATTTTTATCTCTGGGATCTTATAGTGTTTTCTACAATAATACACTTGATTTCTTTATGTAGTACCATTTGGTTTTCAAGTATAGTCAAGTATAATACACAAAATTTCTCTTGGAAGAATTTAGGTCCTTGGAAATGAAAATTAAGGATGTAGCTAAATTGTGAAAGGAGAAAGGAGAAAAGCTATGTGGTCAGAAAACACCTGGGTGTTAGAATAGATTAAAAAAACCCCACCTTTATATGCTTATTATGAGGAGTGGAGTAAAAATATTTTGGACTTCTGCATGATGAAAATACTTTCATAATTGTGAACTAGACATAATAATTCCGATTTCATCTATTTCATGAATTATTGTGAGAATCAAAGGTGATAACCAAGAGGAAAGGCAGAGTGGCTTTCTTAAGACAGTAAGCCTTGGCAGAGTACCTGGTAGACCCAGGTAGTTCACGCTAGCTCCTTAACTACTGTTTTACCTAGTGAGTGACTAAGCCAGAATCATTATCAGTACTCAGTTCTCCTAACTCCTTGTTCTGAATTACTTCTCTTTTGTAAGATATTTTGAATACGCAAATCATTCATGAAACAAAAGAACAGTGTTCATCTATCTTATATTATTTGGGGGTGAAAAGGTAACAGTAATAATAGCTGTGCTTTACTGAACTTCTTTAAAGTGCCAACAACTGTGCTGTTTCCTTACATGTATTTTTTCCCAACCATGTTTACAAGATAGGTATTATATTTTATAGATGAGAAAATTGAATCTCAAAGATATTAAAAAACTTGCCCAGGACTACACAGCTAGGTAAGTGATTGACCTGGGGTTTGAATTTTGGTGCGTCATAACACAAAACTCTTCACACTTCTTTATGCCTAAGGCATAATCGAGGGAATTGAAGGAACTAGGTCATTTATCAAATTTTATAAAATTTTCAAAAATCTTATAAAAGTTATGTCTGCAAAAAGATTATTGACAGCTTTGACTAAATTAAGATAAGTTCAATTACTGCCTATTTCAGTCAGATGGAAAAATGCACAGATTAATATATGCTGATTTTTAGGGGATGCCTAATCCAGTCTTAGAAATACTTAAAAAGTAAATCTAAATAAATTCTGTTATATTTGTCACCTGGAATGAGACATGAAGAACTCACAATGAAAAAAAATGATAAACAGGGATGCTTCTTGTTTGGGATAAGCCCTAAATTCTATATTGGCTGTGTGTGTGGGAAAAAGGTACCAACAGATCATTTATAAACCTTACTAGTTATATAATACTGGGAGCTGTTTATGTATCCATTTGGACCGATAAACTGCATAAGAAAGTATAGTCATAAAACACACAAAATTTCTCTTGGAAGAATTTAGGTCCTTAGAAATGAAAATTAAGGATGTAGCTAAATTGTGAAAGGAGAAAGGAGAAAAGCAATGTGGTCAGAAAACACCTGGGTGTTAGAATAGATTTTAAGAACCCCACCTTTATATGTTTATTATGAGGAGTGGAGTAAAAATATTTTGGACTTCTGCATGATGAAAATACTTTTTCTAATGGAGAATAACAACAGTGAAAACAGATTGGTGATACGATAACACTATGGGATTATATAGTCTAGTCCTTCTGTTTATTCAGAACTCTTTTCAAACATTAGCTCTCTGGTCCTTATGGTGTACCATGAGTACTGGCAGAAGTTACTGTACCTATAATGAGAGGTCAGCTGAATAAATACCTGGGTATTCTATTAAAAAAAAAGAAAAACTGGAAGAAAATCAGGAAGGTCAACCAGCTCATTCATATATATAAATATAAGTACTGATTTGATTAAACAATTGCTAAAGCGTGGCGTGGCTAATGTCAATTGCTTATAATATCAGGAAGATAAATACAAATAAAAAAGAAATTTCAGCTATATATCTGTAATAGGAATCAAGGAAATAATGAGCTGAAAGTTTTTTGAAAAATGGGAGCATGTTCAATGAGTCCTTGTAAATTCTCAGGTTCACAAGCCCTTAGGAAGTGTGAAAAAGCTTTCTTAGCCTGAGGCTGGACCACGACCAGCCCCTGGGTTTCTCCTAGCTCAAGGGTCTGCAAAACACTATTTCAGCTTTTCACTTCTTCTCCCCCTACTGGCAGCAGTGAGCCATCCATTTAAGAGGGGCACATATTGACCACTTCTGAAGAAAAGAATGAGACAGTGTATATTGGGCTTGTTTCTTGTAATTAAGCAGTACCAATGCTAAATACCAAAATTAAAAATCAGGGAATAATAACCTCCTAACAGATCATGACCTTATTCAGCCAAAGTTCCTACTATATACTGTATGCATACATATATTCTATAGAAAGCCAAAGGAAAAAAAAAAAAAGAAAGAAAAAGAAAAAGGGGATATTCTATAGAAAGCCAAGAAAAGAAAAAAGAAAAAGAAAAAGGGGAGGAGGGCTTTCAAAAAAGTAGTCTTTCTTCAGAAGGGTTTCCTATTATTATTTCAACCATGTCTAGTTTTCTCTATTCCCTCTTTCTGCCTCCAGAAAGGGAGTTTGGCGGTGGGAGGTGATATAAGTTAGTGGGGCTGCTCAAGATATAAAGGCTCGCACTCATTCATCTCAGCACTGAAAAAAATCATCTCACCTCTCTCATCCATTCTCGAATCGTTTTGCCAGCTTCTTGATGCCACACATTGTGAACAGAGTCTGTCAACGCCACAGCAGTCACCTTACTTTTCACATCTGCTTCTCGTTGAATCATCTGTTTTTAAAAAGGAAAATAAAATATTGGCCACAATTTTTTTCCCTACTGGGTGCAATCTGCTTAGTCATAGATAACAGTAATATTATATTAAAAATGAGCATCTCTTGTTCAAATTTACTCTTTTCTACACTGAACACATGCCTTATTCTTGCCCAGAGGTGTGAAAAGACCTAACATTTTCTTTTCGAAAGACAATACCCCTTAAGTCTTAGAACTACGCAGCTCTATTATTTTCCACGTGGTTTGACAATTCAAGGATTAAAGGCATCACAGGGGAAAAAACGGGGAATCCCTGAGTGCTTCTTTTATAAGTTTCTTCCACCACGTCCTATTTCAGTGCTTCAGGGAGTTGTACCAGGGGTTCACTGTTAGCTACTTAGGACTAACTTCTGCTAATTTTTAGTAGATGGCACGTCAGTAAAGAAAGATATCTTTGACTTTTCCAATTTAACTAGCCTGCTCTTCACCATGGCCTTGTAATTCCTTGGTGTTTTAAATGACCACAAAGATCTTTCTCTTCAAAGATTATCAATGTCATTTTGCTTTCTTTTATGCTGAAAAATGATTACATTTTAACTTCTTTCTATAGAATGTTATTTCTATAAAATTAAATCGTTCTAAAACTTAAAAAAGAGCCACTTGGCTTGAAGAAACGGAAGAATTCATCAGTGGTCTGCAAAATAAAGAAACTGAGAGATAATAGTTCTAGATTAAAAGAATCATAAACATTCTAACTCTACTAACACTAGTAACTGATTTGACACAACAAATATAAGAAAGCTTAATAAAAAAATTAGTCACAATACAGTATCTAGTAGCCTTGAATTTTATAGCCATGCCTTCACTCTTTCTTTGCATCAAATGTCTTTTCTCCCTCTAAAAAACAGCAATTTCTCTATCATTTACTATTAATTTATTGTCTATCAAAAATACATTACTGCATTAAAAAAAGGGAGATTTCTAAATGGTGATGAAAGCTCACACAGAAAACAATGCAAGCCACACTTCTAATACGAAATGATGCCTGTTGGCATTCTGAACTAAAAATGTCTCTCTCCTAAATTTCTTTAAACCCTGCATATGCACATCCCCTTTCACTAAACAGTACCTAATGGGAATCTAATTCACTGTTAATGCTGCCTCAGCAGCATTCCTGCACCCTAAATCTTTGTGCCTTGTGGTTTCTGCTTATGTAATGTGCAAATCTTAAAATCAATGTTGGTTATGAACATCATAATATTACTGCAAAAATTCACCTGGCAGTACCAATAATATTTTTAAAAGCATAAAATAATACTCTAATTCGATACTTCACATTCATTATTAAGCATTTACTACCTGCTTCTTGATTTTATTTTAAAAATAGATTCTTATTGGATTACAATGGCATTAGAATATAGAAATTTAAACTGACATTGGATAATAAACCCCCAAATTCCACAACAGTGAATCCACCTGGCTCATGAAGAGCTTATATGTCCTTATTCTCATTTTCTAAACAGGAACACTTAGAGATCTAGAAAGATTGTTGTTGAAGTTACTAAATAAGAACACCACACTCTTCTGGTAGTCTAAGAATATGTCTGCATTTAAAAATATTTGTGCTGAATTTTGTTCTGGTTGTTGTTGACACATGCTGACTTAAATTTAAGGTGATAGTGTCTGAAGGCACTAGATATTGAGGACCATTTGTGAAATGATATAAAATTAAGAGTTGAAAAGGCTGAGGATTTAGTGCAAAAGCAGAAAATCTGGGGATTAAAATTCTACAAACCTGGAAAAATATACAGTTGACAGACTGATTACCAGAGTGAAAAAACTTTGGTCTGTTTGTTCATCTGGCTGACATTTCACACAATGGATGGTGAAGATCTGTAACTTTTCTTCACATCACTTCAAACCACATTAATAGTCCAGCATGACACTCCCTTACATTGCTACAGTTCTTTACAGTTTAAAAAGCACTTTCATATTATATTACTAGAGGAGGGGAATGGTCAAATTCCAGAGGATCTCAATCAAGAGCTGTTTAACAAATGAACCCAGTAACAAAAAATTTCAAATATTTGACTGTTTAGGATTAGTAGAATTTTAAATTGGTGAGAATCTTAACATTTTAGTTTTTCAGACTGTTTTCCTCTGTTTGGCCTTGCTGCAACTAGTAGTACTGGAACTTCTTGCAACTGCCATTTCCGTCCAAAGCCTCTGCTTCTTGCATTTGTTGGTGTGGTTCCTAGCTCCCATTCTCTCCCTTACTGCTTCCACTGGGAATGAGCACTGACGAAAAATGCTGGAGAATGGCAGTGGGGGGTAGACTGAACACAGGAATCAAGACTGTTTAAGAGACAGACCTTAGATGGAACACAGTTAAAGCAAGGAATGGGTGGAGGCACAGCTGGGCAGGAAAACAACTTCTTTAAAAGTCCACAGTAGAAGACCGTGATAGTCTGGAAAACCCAGAAATCTGGAAGGAAAGAAGCCATATGACCGAAGTCCTACTATATGTCAATCTAAGGTGGAGATGTGGTTTTTATTAGGATCCATGGATATGAACACCTTTGAAATTTTTGCAAAATTCTGTCTGTATGTGATATGAATATTTCTCTGGGAGAGGATCCTTAGCTTTCATTAGATTCTTAGAGGGATCTTAATTTCTAAAAATGGTAAGAGCTTGTGATCGCAATACCAATCTTTCAAAAAAGAAAGATGGCATTATTTTTTTGTTATAATGTCTTCAGTATGGCAGTATGGTATTGAGTTGAATAAAAGTGAAAAAAAAAATTTTGATAACCCAGACATCAACGTCCTAAAGTTTCATGGCTTAATTAATGTATGGTAAAATTATAATTAAAATATTGTTTGTTTCTCTTTGTGTGTATAATATTTGTTTCTATCTGAGCAGCACTTCATACATTTCAAAATGAATACATAGTCAATCTCACTTCACTCTGAAATAATATTGAAATGTATATAAAACTTGTATCATTTCCCCCATTTCAGAGGAGGAAACTGAAGCTGGGAAACTGGTTAAAGGCCACACAGATATGACTCTATATCTGTGGCCATGTAAAGTGACACAGCTCTGACTTGACCATGACTTTATGTCTTGTGTTCTTTCATTTGTATCACATGGGGTCTATTTCTCAGTAATATACTATTACACTCTTATATGAATAAACTCATTTGATTAATTCTGTTTTTATACATACAATATTTCATTGACTTGGACATTTAAAAGAATGGCTAAAAAAAAATCCAAATCCAAATCAGTAAAGAATGCTGAAATTCTGAAAATCATGCTAAGAGAAATCAGCCATGAGCAAAATCACACTATCAACAGCATTAAAAATTATTACTACAGTTCTACAATAAATGATGTATAGGATAACAGGGAAAATTAAATATTTCTATAAATCATATTGATGATTTGAGAATACAAATATTTGATGCTGTCACCTGATATTTTTGTTTCCCCTTCCTAATTCTGTTCACCTATTCCATTTTTGTTATAATGTCTTTTCACCTTAGCTTATACACAATTAATCTGCTCTTTCCTTCATTGTACTGCATGCTCCCAGTCTGACAAAATTAAATATCAAGTACTTTGAACAGTAAAAACATATACCATCTGTATGCAGCCTCATCTTATTATTAAAATTTTTGATGGGGTTGAAATTGAGAGAAAAAAAATACCTATTATTTTTTTTCTTCCAGAGTAAGAGTAAGATTTTAAACATTAAGTAACTATAACAAGATAAGACAGCTTATCTGAGTGTAAGAGTATTTGGCAAGATGGAGACCAGAGGACCAGAAGGGCGGAAGAGCCAGAGTCAGTGGCAGCTACCTTTTCTCCCCTCCATGGATATGGTCCTTCCACAGGGCTGCTACCATCTCTCCCCAGAAATCAGGTAGGCCTTTTCTGTCCACCTAACCTACCTCACCATGCTTTCTCCAGTGCCCTCAAATGATGTACCTGCTTACTATCTTCATAAGTACCTGGCCCAATTCAAATACTTCATGTCACCCTAAAAGTTCCTTAATTCCCTTTTTGTACCTACAAACTGTTTAACTTTTCTGTGGGTTTCATTTCTTCTAGAACTCTACCGTGAGCTACTTTTAGCAAAGGAAAACATAAAGACTCTTTTACTTCCACTAAATCAAATGAAAAAGTTGCTGTCCATTTGTCTTAGCTTAGAAGATAAGCTTTTGAAGGCAGGGAAATGTTGATGTTACAGGGATGCTCTACCATGAAATCTGTGGGGGTAGTTTCATGTCTCTACTCCAGGGCCTTGGATTTTGGAAATTATAAATCCAACCTAATACTAGATTCAATACTCCCAACCTGAAAAAGAAGTGAACCCTGAACTGGGTTGTCTTCACCCTAACCTAAAAGAAGAAACAGATAATTTTACTTTCCCATATTTGTGACCCAGCAGCCATGGCACTCAGAATAAATATGTCTTATATTTTAAAGTCCGAGGGGACCTCCCGAAAGAGCCAGTGTGGCTTAGGGGTAGGGATGTATATATGTGCATGTAGACCCATATTTATATTTGCATATATATTTTAAACATGTTTTTGAGGGAAATATTTTAAAAGTCTTTCATCAGCAAAAGCCATTACTTTCTTTTTAAATTCTGACATGTGTTACACATATGTACTGTGAGGGTTACAGCATGTGAATCACTTGCACAGGAAAGAATATTCTCAAAGAAAATCAAATAACCCATGTTTCCTTCAGATTAAGATCTGACACTACTGTACGTTTATAAATTTGAAGATCATTACTACTGTATGAGCATGAATGAATCCTCAGTCTGGTTAATAGCACGGTTGAGATTTGAGATGTCTTTAAAAAAATACGCATGTATATAAATAGATTAGCTCCCTCTAGAGCTTCTCAAGTTAAGATTTCAGATTAAGTTGTTCCAAAGTTTGGAAAGTATGAAAAGCTGATACCTTTTCGCATTTTTGTTATGCAGATTATAATTACACTCAGTGCTTCTACTTGAGTGAAGTCTTTATGTGGTTCGACAAACTCTGGTATTTTACCACAAGCCTCTCCCATCATTTTACAGTTCTCCCTGTATGTCTGCTAGCGAGTGGTGCACTGTCCTCTGTGCTATCAGGCCTACCGGGTTAAAAATGTGCCCTGGGCCAAGATGACTAATCAGCTGACAATGGGTTTGGTAGAGTCTTTTCTGTTAACGTCTTCCTGAAGATTCTTTTGTACAAGTCGATCCCAATAGCATACTACCCACAGAACAAATATCTTTGCTGCAACATTAAAACTTTGGTTCTGTCACCCAAGGCTCTTGAAGCACCTCTAGTGATTATAATGAAATACGCACACACTTTGGTAGATGAAATATGAAGCCTAAACTGCCCAGCAGGAAATTCAGACAAGTATGACACTCAGCTCTCACATGTTATAGTTCACACTTCTCATCTGCATTCACTTTTTTTTTTTTCCTCCTTCAAAAGTAGAAGCTTTCCAGTAAGCAGTCTTCATAAGGAGTGCGGTGGTTAGATTCAAGGACCTTGGAGTCAGATTCCCTGGGTTCAAATCCCTGCTCTGCCACTTCTGGTAGTAACACCTTGAGTGAATTATTTCAACTTTTTCAGTGTCTCTATTTCATCACATGTAAAAGGGAGATAATAAACTAAGTCATAGAGTTATTGTGAGATGACGTGAACTAAACATAAAGCAACTTGCAGAGGACCTGCCACATGGTACACAATTATAGTAGAGGATCCCACAAAAACACACAATGCAAACTACTCCTGATGTGTAAACTAGTGCATTCTCCTTTCTCAATGTAGAAGGTAACAGAAGCTTAATTTAGAATGCATTTAATGACAATATTATTTTTTAAAGGGTCATAGATCCATAAAGGAAAAAAAATTATGAAGGGCTGCTTTTTCCTTAGAGTATGTGGTTCAATAATTCTAAAATCACCTGGCTGAGGAGTAGAAAGAGCTGATTATTGCGTCTGTTTAAAATCCTGTAATCAGAATACTAGACCAGTAATAGCACCATGCACTCGAAAATTAAAACAACTGTTGAAGCCATACTGTGGCAACCTCACTTTCTGGGCACCAGTGAACCCTTTCAGAATTACTGGGCCGGCTACAAAACACGGAGCCATGGCTCAGCAGTGCCAAGCTGGCAGAGAGAGAGTCTCTTTACCGCTGTTTTTTGCATAAAAGGGAGTGTAGCTGACTATATTTTTAAAAAGGTAATCACAGAGATATGAAGTATGTCCAGAGGAAGGCAGTATAGTGTTGTAGTTAAAACACACATAGGCTTTGGAATAAGATGTCCTTACATTTTTATTTTTGGTTAATCATTATAAGAATACAAAAATGGGAATAATAAATTTATTATTAATCAAAACTAATTATAAGAATAACAAAAGTGGGAGTCACTTCATAGGGTGGCTGAAGGATAAGTAAGATAAGGCACGTAAGCAATCAATACTGTCAGCTACTATTATTATTACCTTGACATTCGTTTTTAATTTCTAAAATGTATCCTTCCTTTTAGATATGGTTATCTATGTATTCTTCAGTGACATCAACATTTGTGCTGATAGGGTAGCAGTTAAGAAGTGTCATACAGTTACTACACCCACCTCCATGCCAACTTTCTCCATTATGTAAAGTGATTTGGGCTTGCTTAAATGTTTTCAAAGGAAATAATTAGGTATAAATAGGATAACCACACGTTCCAGATAGTCCAGGACAGTCCTGGTTTATGCCTGTTGACCTGGTATAATTATTAATAATGTCCCCTTTCACAGTCAAAAGTGTTTTGGTTTGGATAGTAAATTATATGGTCACTGAATGTATAATACAGAAGTTAAATGTCACTCTAGCAAATGAGTAAATCTTTGCGCTCAATGCTTAGCAACTTAAGGATATACCTAAACCTAGAGAGTTGTCACTAAAAAAGTAACCATGTGGGAAAACATACAAGAAATATTTCCCAAAGTTCCTAAGTTCCAAACTTAAGGGCAAGCCTCAGCGCTGTGCAGCCCCTCACAGACGGACATGCAGCCTCACACCCTGGGTAGGTAAACATGGCCAGCTGGAGCTCCACTGTAACAACAGGATAAGACAACATTCTCTTTTCCTGTGCTTTGAAGCCCTAGCTTCAATTCTTACAACCTTTGTCTAATTTCAGGAAGGAAAAGGCTCTCTACAGGCAAGAACCCCAAGGGATAGGGTATGTAAACTGAAACTTCTTGGGTCACATGAATTTATGAAGATAAGTCTCCAGCCACCAGTTAGGGAATGGCAAGTTATGATTTATTATTGCAGGCGGCCAGAAGAGAGCAGTAATAACTTCCTTTTCCTTTCCTGCCTAGACCATGCTGCCACGTGCAGACTCCTTCAACAACAAAAAAGCATGTGGAAGGTAGGTTGAAAAGAAAAAGAAAAAACAAAAACAAAACAAAACAAAACAAATATTAAGTGACTGACAATCTAGGAGCTGGGAAAGAAGACCAGTGCCTTACAAAAACACATGATGTGAGAAAAAAAAGCCACAGTATGAGAAACTTACTTTACTAATCAAGAAAATAGCAAGTTAATTGTAAGAAAAAAAAAAAAAAAGAGGTCACAGATTAAAAAGCCAGTGTAAGGCTTCATCAAGGTGACTTATTTGATTAAAATGTTTTATTATGTAATGTTAGAAGACTGACCAAAGTTGGCAAGATATTATAAAACACAGATTTGAAAATTACAATGAATATATATGAAGTGGATGTATCATAAAAGTATAAGTAAGGACTAAAAACACTGCCAGTCCAAAACACTAAGGCAGGCTTAGCAAAGGAGATGTTTAAATGATGACAATACATGGTCTTGAATGGAAAAATGAGAAAACTTTTTAAAACTTTATAAATGTACTACATACCAAGAAATGTTTCTGATGCAAATAGGTAGAAAGCATGTTCACAATACTAAGTTTAAAAATCACTTATGAGCCTTTAGTAATTGGTATATACTATAAATACTTTGGTATATATATAGGTTCGGCAGGGGCAGGCCTACACATTCAGCTGGGAGAATGTTAATATACTGAGGTTTGAAAGCATAGCATTTTCTTTAGGTCTGGGAAAAAGAAAGATAAAGGGATACAATTTCCTGCCACAAAGATACATAGTAGATAACTGAGTGCAGGAGATCATGTTATTTAACAAATTTCTCTTAAAAGCCTTTACCTTAGGTGTGAGGTGATGGATATGTTGATTAGCTTGGCTGTGGTTGAATATTTCACAATGTATACAGATACTAGGGTCATCAGGTTGTACACCTTAAATATACACAAAATTTAATTGTCAATTATACCTCACTAAACCTGGGGAAAAAACCTCTACATTGCATTTCCACATAGATGTTGGTGCATTTGAAATGTGATTAAAGTTTTCAAAGTTATTCTACAAATTTAACAATATTTTTATAAAAAATTCAGGTTCCAATTATCGGTATTGTTTTCAATATATTTTAAAGGCTGCATACTCTGTTACCTGGCATAAACAGGGGTAGCGATATTCTAATTTATCAACTGTTCTAGGTAATACATTATTACCATTAGGTTGATTTTTGACCTTTGGGAAGAACTCACAACTCAGGAAGGAAGCCAGGTTCAGATAAATTCTGTAGAGACCATTAATATTCTGAGTATTTATATATAGATTATCTCTTTAGATAGAATAATTTCTTTTAAAATAGATTGGTAGCTGAGGGATTATGGACCTGTTTTATAGATGAGGAAAGTGATGCTTAGAGAAAGTGACTTGCCCATATTCACACACTTAGTATGTGGCTCAGCTAAACCTATTAATTCCAAATCCCGTGTCTTTATACCATGGCTATCTGTATATAATACCCTACATTTTTCCAGCTGAAATACTTATTATACTGGTAATGATTTGTTCACTAGCTTTCTTCCCCACTGAAATGTAGGCTCCCAGAGGGAAGGATCATATTTGCTGGGCCAACACCACATCTCTTTCCCTACACAGTGACTGGCACATAGTAGGTGCTCAAAAATTATTTGTGGAATGAATGGAGGCGCTATTTACAAAATGGAATAGATCAGGGAAAGTGATGGTTAGGAAGTTACAGCAATGTCTGGTTTGGCATATTTAGAAATAGACCATAGGTTGGGTTCCCCAGGGAACAGACTCTGAGATGGAATTTAGCATGCAGGATGTTACAAAGGAGTGCCCTTAGGATCAACATCTGAGGAAGGGAGGGGAACAAAGCAAGAATGGGCAGAGAGAAGTCAACATAAGATGCAGGTCCCAGACAACTCTGCATAACCCCAGGGGAGCTCTGGACCTAGAATGACCCTTCAGAGTCATCCCAAGTTGGGCCCAGATGGCTCGGCCCTTAATCTCCCACACTGTTCTGTCTTTGAATTTGGATCCCCACAGCAGCCAAGGAAATCCCTCAAGGGGCTGACAGCTGAAGGCTGTCTGCTGAAAGCACTCCCAGGACTTGGGGCAACAACTCCTTTATTTAAGGAGCTACTAGGCAGTATGGCACAATGGCCACCACAGGCCAGAATTAAAATTAAGCATTAGCCTTGTCCATTCAAATCTAAATTATCCTTCCAATATGCCTAGCACTCTATTGTCGTATTTGTGTACTCAGGCTTACATTATGATTTAACTGATATCTATGAGATCAAGCAAATTTATCTTAGATTTTAGGTCTCACAATCTGATGTTGTATTATCTACCTCATCAAATTTTGCATTATGCCCTAACTAAAGATTATAAAGGGAAAAACACAAAATTAAAAGACACAGAAGCATTGACCATTGAAAAGCATAGAGAAATCAAAATCACAAATTTCAAAAGTTATCCTATAAATCTACTGGGGAATAATTTGATTTTCTGAATTTCAAATGAAATGTTTATGTCAGATAAAGCAAGGTATACTTGTGATTTCAAACCTGAATGGAGTTACAAAGTAACTCGAAACTTCAAATAAAGAATGCAATCATCACTACTTAATGTCTGCTATGATAAACACACACCTGGTAGTATTGGGAGGGAAAAAGGCAAGGTGAGCATGGACAGAAAGATTTCACCATAAAAGTAGCTGTTAGCTTTTCAGATCTCAGCCTTTATTTCCTATAATAAAAGGAAAATAAGTAATGAGTTATATAAATTTTGGGACTAAAGACATTTGTGATTTTGATTCTTTTCCAGATCTTACTTACACTATGCCCGCAGACATTTCTGAGTTTTTGCCTCTAGAAATTCAGATTAATCTTCATTTGATCATATTTCTTCAAATGTAGTCTCAGGTTTATGTAGAAATGGTGTGGCACTGGTCTTATTTGCATATGTTGGGGGGGGTCTTACTTTTAGATTCCAGTGTAGGCACTGACCCATTGACATAGTAAAGTAAGATCACCAAAATGTTTTTAAAAGAGAATGTGTTAATCAACTGTGGGTTATTAGACATTCCACTGAGATGCTGAAGAGACAGAAAAGAAAGAGCAGGCCACTGCTGGAAAGGCTGTGACCAACGAGGTATTTCAGGGTGAATGGATTGCTCCAGCCCCCAAACCTCCTGCTACTCCACCCAAGCTCACGTCTGAAGGTGCAGGTGCCCTCTGTGCCCACCCAGCAGTTCCCTCCTGAAGACGGAGCCTCAGCCCGGCCGCCATGGACACATCAGCAGTCCCCACCGCTCTGGCCACTGAATGGGTTTCTGAACTACGAGACAACAAGATTGATTCCGTAGGAAAGCACAGGCCTTGAGAAATCAGCTTTGACTTCAGGCTACAAGACAGTAGAAGCAAGAAGAACTACAATCCTGCAGCATGTGGAACGAAAACTACATTCACAGAAAGATAGACAAAATGAAAAGGCAGAGGACTATGTACCAGATGAAGGAACAAGATAAAACCCCAGAAAAACAATTAAATGAAGTGGAGCTAGGCAATGGTCCAGAAAAAGAATTCAGAATAATGATAGTGAAGATGATCCAGGACCTCGGAAAAAGAATGTAGGCGAAGATCGAGAAGATGCAAGAAATGTTTAACAAAGACCTAGAAGAATTAAAGAACAAACACCTAGAAGAATTAAAGAACAAACAGAGATGAACAATACAATAACTGAAATGAAAAATACACTAGAAGGAATCAATAGCAGAATAACTGAGGCAGAAGAATGGATAAGTGACCTGGAAGACAGAATGGTGGAATTCACTGCCGTGGAACAGAACAAAGAAAAAAGAATGAAGAGAAATGAAGACAGCCTAAGAGACCTCTGGGACAACATTAAATGTACCAACATTCGCATTACAGGGGTCCCAAAAGGAGAAGAGAGAGAGAAAGGATCTGAGAAAATATTTGAAGAGATTAGAGTCAAAAACTTCCCTAACATGGGAAAGGAAATAGTCACCCAAGTCCAGGAAGCACAGAGAGTCCCAGGCAGGATAAACCCAAGGAGAAACATGCCAAGACACATAGTAATCAAATTGACAAAAATTAAAGACAAAGAGAAATTATTAAAAGCAACAAGGTAAAAATGACAAATAACACACAAGGGGACTCCCATAAGGTTAACAGCTGATTTCTCAGCAGAAACTCTGCAAGCCAGAAGGCAATGGCACGATATATTTAAAATGATGAAAGGGAAGAACCTACAACCAAGATTACTCTACCCAGCACGGATCTCATTCAGATTCGACAGAGAAATCAAAAGCTTTACAGACAAGCAAAAGCTAAGAGAATTCAGCACCACCAAACCAGCTTTAGCATTTACAACAAATGCTAAAGGAACTTCTCCAAGTGGGAAACACAAGAGAAGAAAAGGACCTACAAAAACAAACCCATAACAATTCAGAAAATGGTAATAGGAACATACATATTG
This sequence comes from Balaenoptera musculus, assembly GCF_009873245.2. Taxonomy (NCBI): domain Eukaryota; kingdom Metazoa; phylum Chordata; class Mammalia; order Artiodactyla; family Balaenopteridae; genus Balaenoptera; species Balaenoptera musculus. Next base: position 74,415,428 of record NC_045787.1, read on the forward strand.
ATAATTAACTTAAATGTGAATGGATTAAATGCTCCAACCAAAAGACACAGACTCGCTGAATGGATACAAAAACAAGACCCATATATATTGTCTACAAGAGACCTACTTCAGACCTAGGGATACATACAGACTGAAAGTGAGGGGGTGGAAAAAGATATTCCATGCAAATGTAAATGAAAAGAAAGCTGGAGTAGCAATACTCATATCAGATAAAATAGACTTTAAAATAAAGAATGTTACAAGAGACAAGGAAGGACACTACATAATGATCAAGGGATCAATCCAAGAAGAAGATATAACAATTATAAATATATACGCACCCAACATAGGAGCACCTCAATACATAAGGCAACTGCCAACAGCTCTAAAAGAGGAAATCGACAGTAACACAATAATAGTGGGGGACTTTAACACCTCACTTACACCAATGGACAGATCATCCAAAATGAAAATAAATAAGGAAACAGAAGCTTTAAATGACACAATAGACCAGATAGATTTAATTGATACTTATAGGACATTCCATCCAAAAACAGCAGATTACACTTTCTTCTCAAGTGCACATGGAACATTCTCCAGGATAGATCACATCTTGGGTCACATATCAAGCCACAGTAAATTTAAGAAAATTGAAATCATATCAAGCATCTTTTCTGACCACAATGCTATGAGACTAGAAATGAATTACAGGGAAAAAAACGTAAAAAATGCAAACACATGGAGGCTAAACAATATGTTACTAAATAACCAAGATATCACTGAAGAAATCAAAGAGGAAATCAAAAGAAACCTAGAGACAAATGACAATGAAAGCATGATGATCCAAAACCTATGGGATGCAGCAAAAGCAGTTCTAAGAGGGACGTTTATAGCTATACAAGCCTACCTCAAGAAACAAGAAAAATCTCAAATAAACAATCTAACCTTACACCTAAAGGAATTAGAGAAAGAAGAACAAACAAAACCGAAAATTAGCAGAAGGAAAGACATCATAAAGATCAGAGCAGAAATAAATGAAGTAGAAACAAAGAAAACAATAGCAAAGATCAATAAAACTAAAAGCTGGTTCTTTGAGAAAATAAACAAAATTGATAAACCTTTAGCCAGACTCATCAAGAAAAAGAGGGAGAGGACTCAAATCAATAAAATTAGAAATGAAAAAGGAGAAGTTACAACAGACACCACAGAAATACAAAGCATCGTAAGAGACTACTACAAGCAACTCTGTGCCAATAAAATGGACAACGTGGAAGAAATGGACAAATTCTTAGAAAGGTATAACCTTCCAAGACTGAACCAGGAAGAAACAGAAAAGATGAACAGACCAATCACAAGCAATGAAATTGAAACTGTGATTAAAAATTTTCCAACAAACAAAAGTCCAGGACCAGATGGCTTCACAAGCGAATTCTACCAAACATTTAGAGAAGAGCTAACACCCATCTTTCTCAAACTCTTCCAAAAAATTGCAGAGGAAGGAAACTCCCAAACTCATTCTATGAGGCCACCATCACCCTGATATCAAAACCAGACAAAGATACTACAAAAAAACTACTAGAACTAATCAATGAATTTGGTAAAGTTGCAGGATACAAAATTAATGCACAGAAATCTCTTGAATTCCTATATACTAACAACGAAAGATCAGAAAGAGAAATTAAGGAAACAATCTCATTCACCATTGCAACAAAAAAAAATAAAATACCGAGTAATAAACCTACCTATGGAGGTAAAAGACCTGTACTCAGAAAACTATGAGGAATCAGACTCACTGACTTCAGCCTATACTCCAAAGCTACAGTAATCAAGACGATATGATACCGGCACTAAAACAGAAATACAGAGCAATGGAACAGGATAGAAAGCCCAGAGATAAACCCACGCACCTATGGTCAACTAATCTATAACAAAGGAGGCAAGGATATACAGTGGAGAAAAGACAGTGTCATTAATAAGTGGTGCTGGGAAAACTGGACAGCTACATGTAACAGAATGAAATTAGAACACTCCCTAACACCATACACAAAAATAAACTCAAAATGGATTAAAGACCTAAATGTAAGACCGGACACTATAAAACTCTTAGAGGAAAACATATGCAGAACACTCTATGACATAAATCACGGCAAGATCTTTTTTGACCCACCTCCTAGAGTAATGGAAATAAAAACAAAAATAAACAAATGGGACCTAATGAAACTTAAAAGCTTTTGCACAGCAAAGGAAACTATAAACAAGATGAAAAGACAACCCTCAGAATGGGAGAAAATATTTGCAAATGAATCAATGGACAAAGGATCAATCTCCAAAATACATAAACATTTCATGCAGCTCAATATTAAAGAAACAAACAACCCAATCCAAAAATGGGCAGAAGACCTAAATAGACATTTCTCCAAAGAAGATATACAGATGGCCAAGAGGCACATGAAAAGCTGTTCAACATCACTAATTATTAGAGAAATGCAAATCAAAACTACAATGAGGTATCACCTCACACCGGTGAGAATGGGCATCATCAGAAAATCTACAAACAACAAATGCTGGAGAGGGTGTGGAGAAAAGGGAACCCTCTTGCACTGTTGGTGGGAATGTAAATTGATCCAGCCACTATGGAGAACAGTATGGAGGTTCCTTAAAAAACTAAAACTAGAATTACCATATGACACAGCAAACCCACTACTGGGCATATACCCAGAGAAAACCATAAGGCAAAAAGATACATGCACCCCAATGTTCACTGCAGCACTATTTACAATAGCCAGGTCATGGAAGCAACCTAAATGCCCATTGACAGACGAATGGATAAAGAAGATGTGGTACACATATACAATGGAATATTACTCAGCCATAATTGGGTCATTTGTAGAGATGTGGATGGACCTAGAGACTGTCATACAGAGTGAAGTCAGAAAGAGAAAAACAAATATCGTATATTAATGCATATATGTAGAATCTAGAAAAATGGTACAGATGAACTGGTTTGCAAGGCAGAAATAGAGACACAGATGTAGAGAACAAACCTATGGACACCAAGGGAGGAAAGCAGGGGGTGGTGGTGGTGGTGGGATGAATTGGGAGATTGGGATTGACATATATACACTAATATGTATAAAAGAGATAACTAATAAGAACCTGCTGTATAAAAAAGAAAAAAGCAGGGGCTTCCCTGGTGGCGCAGTGGTTAAGAATCCGCCTGCCAATGCAGGGGACACGGGTTCGAGCCCTGGTCCGGGACGATCCCACATGCCGCGGGAGCAACTAAGCCCGTGCACCACAACTTACTGAGCCTGCGCTCTAGAGCCCGTGAGCTACAACTACTGAGCCCACCACCGCATCTACTGAAGCCCATGCGCCTAGAGCCCGTGCTCCACAACAAGAGAAGCCACCGCAATGAGAAGCCCACGCACCGCAACGAAGAGTAGCCCCCGCTCGCCGCAACTAGAGAAAGCCTGTGCGCAGCAACGAAGACCCACCGCAGCCAAAAAAAAAAAAAAAGCATCAGCTCTGATTTAACTATTGATACTATCTATAAATAGATAACTAATGAGAGCCTACTGTATAGCACAGGGAACTCTACTCAATGCTCTGTGGTGACCTAAACGGGAAAGCAATCTAAAATAGAGGGGATATATGTATACATATAGCTGATGCACTTTGCTGTACAGTAGAAACTAACACAACATTGTAAAGCAACTATACTCCAATAAAAATTTAAAAAATAATGATAAAATTTTTAAAATTGTGGGTTATTAGACTTGCCAAACATTGGGAAGAAGTTGACACCCATTTTTAAATGGGAAAGTGACATCACTGTAATAAGTGTAAGTCACAGGCTTCCTACATTGTTTCAAAATATTTGAACAAGGATCTCCAGGTGGCTATTCTACCTAGGAATTTATGCTAAATACCTGGAGTTTGTGTGCCTGCTTAAACAGCCAACTGAATACTGATGCTGGAAGAAATTTCTATTCAACTAACTAGCTATAAAGGCTGTTTCAATGTACACTGTACTGACTAAAAAATGTAGGACAATCCTTTAACTTAGAATTTATGATTCTGACAATATGTTGGAGTAATTTTTCTTATGAAAGCACATCTCACATTTCTGAGATGATAAGAGTCTGTGGGAGTAAATGGTTTGAAATATGTTCAACTGAGATAGGACTTTTAAAGATTGTATTTACTGCACAAAACCATATATACATTGCATGGAAGAAAACATGGGGTTGGAATGAAAGTAGCTATTTACCTCTATGACTATGGCTGTATATTCACAGGTAGAAAACATGTACAAATACTACATGTAGTAAAAGAGCACTTTTGAGTTCATGTACTAGGGAACCATAAACAACAGTCACTATGCTCTAAGCGCCCTCTATCAATATCCACCGTAATGGAAAATGCTAGAGTAGCACTTCAGATGACTAACAGGAAGAGGAGAACCCTGAAACCTATCATTCAGACATCTGGTGACAGCTCCAATGCAAGATGGTACTGAAAAATTTACACTGAGGAAGGGTTTATGTGTGAATGAAGGAGAATTATTCTCTGGGCTATTTTTTCAAATTCCATTTTCCTTCACGTGTCTGTTCAGTAGCACTTTCAAGGATATTCCACTAGTTGAGTCAATGATTTGGGGTCTATATTCCACTAACATTAAACAATGCCTTAGTTTCATGAGTATGAAATAATTCAAACAGTAAGAATCTAAAATAAATATACTTAGGCAGCACAGTACAGGATGTTTAATAAGCATCAGTATTTATTATGGTAGGAAGCAGAATTTTTGTTACATCACACCTTTTGTTACATAGCCAAATTTAGCCAATATGAAATCCTATAAAATGGCAAAGATATAAAAAAGAGTCAGTAGCTCACTAATTTAGAAAGTCAATTATATGTCACTGTTTCATATCAGGTTAATTACTTCATTTACATTTTTGGAATTTTAAAGTAGTGCATGAAAGGTGACAGATTGACAGCACTGCAGACTGAAATTCTTACGCTATTTTCCTGAGTGTTAATAATATAAAAGGCAATATACAAAACAGAATTACACATAGGTTTTATCTAATGAGATTACAAATGAAATAGACATGGTATGGAAATAGGAGAACAAGAGAGATGCTTTCAGAAAAACTACTGAAGAAGTAAGGTGAAAGGGAAATGGTCAAGTGGTAGATACTTTGATGTTGTTCTCCTAGGCATATATGTATGAAAGAATAGAGGTCAAACATCAACAAAATATCAATGTGTCTGAGGGGAAGAGAGTCAATGCCATTCAAAATAAGTTATAAGAAGAAACCTTGAGTGAAAGAGAAATGAAGTGACTCCTTGTGGGGAAGGTTATCATAATCAGGATTGTAATAAGGGGTGGGTGGGGAGGAGGCGATACTATCACAGAGCACAAAAAAAGACAATGAACAGGAATGAGGAACAAATGTTGCATTTCCACAGTTCTGATCCTAACCCACTTCCACAAGAATGCAACTTGCCACTCCTTACTGTGGGTGTCATGATGAAATCTACCATACTACTTTCTGTCACTAAGTTGTCAGAAAAAGCAAAGCTTCCCTAAGTCTGTCTGTTCCCACACAACCACAAGCACATACTACGGTCTATTAGTCCTTTCCCTCCTCAAACAGAAAGGACAATAAACTCATTGCTGAATTTTCTAGTACTTGAATTCAACATTTCTAGAAGTTAATCTGACATTGTTGCCACTTTTTATTGTCTGTGGCAGTGGGTGAGTTAGGCCCTAATGCCTTAAAACTTACATTCTGATAGTAATGAACACAATGCAATTATATCTTATGGTCTTTTGTATAAAAGAATGAATTTACAAGTAGCATCATGTTTACTGAAACCAGTTTAAATAGTAATTACTACTGACGTGACTCTACTTATAACATAGAAGAAAAGAATGAAAAGGATGAAAAGTTGTCAGGGACATTAGAAACTATCTAGTCCAATTCTTTTTCATACAGATGAGAAAACAGGTGAAATGACTTAAATGACACCTCTAGTTTCAGAGACACAGGATAACCCCAGCTGTAACTCCAAGTCCCACAACTGATAACGCCTCCTTTACTCTTTACCACGTGCCATCAGTTCCTTGATGGTGAGTCCCACTGCTTTGCTTCCTTGTAATACTACAGGCTCCAAAGTGACATACCATTATGCAAGTTTTGGGGTTGACAGGTCACCAAGGTGATTTGTACACATAAACTGCTTTAATTCTGTGGACTAAGTGGCTGTTTTGTTCTTTTTCTGATCAATTTGGCAGGTAAAGTCAGTCAAACTTGTTTCTTCATGTAGACACTGCCTTACTATGGAAATGAATGTGGAAACATTCATCTTTGTCAGAAATTATGTCAAATTATTCAAATTTATTGGTGAACTACAGCAAACATCCCCGCTGATAAACATCTCGGTCATATGTCTTTTAGAGAACACTTATGGTTCTAAAAAGATGACATTACAGTGAGCTTTCCCATTCTGAAGCAAAGATGTTTGGAGAGAAAATGGGGTCTGTTATTAAGATAACAGTTTTGTTAAAATCATAAAACATTCCAAAGATGTCCAGCACTGTAAGTATTAAAACGTATTCCTTCAGGTAGTGTTGCTACTGCTTTCTCCTCTCCTTGTTACGGTCCTCTTTTAAGACCCTTAGGAAGCTGTCTCTAAG